>NW_026645525.1:0-111373 GCF_949987535.1 Balaenoptera acutorostrata
CAGGAAAAAAACGCATACGCCCTTTTTGGCCAACCAAGCAACCTGGAAAGGCCAATCAGCGCTCCAAAGAAGTCTCGCTTCCCAGCGGGCAAAAGGGCCATGCGGAAAAAAGTGTCCAAACCAGAAATGCAGGACCGGCCATGGAGAAATGGGAGCCTTGCTAAGCTGATGGGTGGGATGTAAATTGCCAACAGCCACTCTGGAGAAGTGTACGGTGTGTTCTGAAACATCTAAAAAACACAGCTTGGAGAGCATAGGGCACTTCCACTCATGGGCGTATAAATTGGGAAAACTAAAAATCAGCAAGACACAGGCACCCCAAAGTTTAGGGCTGCTCTGTGGACAAGAACCCCCACTTCATTACACCTTAAATATCCTAGGAAAGAGAAAAATGGATAAAGAAGTTGTGGTCCTCATGTACAATGGAATATCACTCAGCCATGAAATCAACGTCATAAGGCTAGTAGCAGCACGATGAGTGGATTTAGGTACGACGATTCTAAGTGAAATAAGTCACACAGAAAAAGACACTTATCATAAGATACCACTTAGAGAGGGAATGTAAAAACCGCTACACTTGAACTGAATTGCAAAACAGAACAGAGTCCCACGTTTAGGAAACACACTATGGCTGCTGAACGGGAAAGGTGAGGTGGGGTGATGCATAAAACAAGGGTTTCAAATTAGCTCCGATACCGTTCCATAAACCCAATATGTAAGAGACAAGACCTATTCCTTTTTCAGTGAACTGGACTCAACACCCCCTATTCACCGCACAAGAATATATCTGACTAGTAAGAATCTTCAAACCTATGTATTGATATCTCTCCGTAAGTGAGTCAAGGGGGTGTAAAGCGGCATAAACACAGCCGTGAAAAGCAGCTAAACCCCATTATAAAAATAAATTACTTTTCAAAACCCGTGAAACAAAGACAGTGAAAGAGAGAGAAATTCTTACAAAATTCGTTCAGGGGCTGTGATGCAACCTGGATTGACCATATCTAGACCCACAGCTGATTGAGACATAAGGGTGGACACTCTTGGGGCTGAGAGGTTTGGTGAGGTTGGGTGAGCCAACGCAGACCCTTTCAAGTAATACTGCATGGTACCCATCCCATGGGTCCCAAATCTCCAGGTTCAAGGGCATCTTCCTACGTCGAAAACAGGCATGAGAAACCCAGAAGATGGTACACCGTGTGATCGGGAAAGGTTTTCTAAAACGCACCTCATTTCTCATCTCCTTTACTCGGGTTCGCCATTCCAGCCGATTTACTAGCCATCTCTCTCCTTGGAGAAACAGCACCTTTAACCTCCTGTTCCGTACAGGTTGCAATTTGTCCTGAGGATGAAGGGGAAGAGGGGGAACCAATGAGAGACTAGCTCTAGGTGTTGGGACAGGCACAGGTCACTCTATTTTCCCATCAGGAAGAAGAATTAAGCACAAGCTCAGCCTGCCCCCCAGAACCAGAAGAGGGCCTGAAGCAATCCTGCGCTTTTGCGGTCAGCTCCCAAAAAAGCGAGTTGAAAAATGGAGCTCAGGGGCACTGCAATTCACAAACCTGCAGAGTTTTAAATGATACCTCTCGTCCACAAATATATTAAGGGAAGGCAACGAAGAGGCTTTGAAAGCAAGGCAGAATTGCAGGAAACAGATTTCAGGAGGTAGATTCGAATCGCCTTGAAAGCACATGAAAAGCGGCAAAACGTGGACAATGATGCCCTTGGCCAAAAAGGGCGTATGCGTTTTTTCCTGAATATATTCAGGAAATAACGCATACGCCCTTTTTGGCCAACCAAGCAACCTGGAAAGGCCAATCAGCGCTCCAAAGAAGTCTCGCTTCCCAGCGGGCAAAAGGGCCATGCGGAAAAAAGTGTCCAAACCAGAAATGCAGGACCGGCCATGGAGAAATGGGAGCCTTGCTACGCTGATGGGCGGGATGTAAATTGCCAACAGCCACTCTGGAGAAGTGTACGGTGTGTCCTGAAACATCTAAAACACACAGCTTGGAGAGCATAGGGCACTTCCACTCATGGGCGTATAAAGTGGGAAAACTAAACATCAGCAAGACACAGGCACCCCAAAGTTTAGGGCTGCTCTGTGGACAAGAACCCCCACTTCATTACACCTTAAATATCCTAGGAAAGAGAAAAATGGATAAAGAAGTTGTGGTCCTCATGTACAATGGAATATCACTCAGCCATGAAATCAACGTCATAAGGCTAGTAGCAGCACGATGAGTGGATTTAGGTACGACGATTCTAAGTGAAATAAGTCACACAGAAAAAGACACTTATCATAAGATATCACTTCTAGAGGAAATGTAAAAACCGCTACACTTGAACTGAATTGCAAAACAGAACAGAGTCACACGTTTAGGAAACACACTATGGCTGCTGAACGGGAAAGGTGAGGTGGGGTGATGCATAAAACAAGGGTTTCAAATTAGCTCCGATACCGTTCCATAAACCCAATATGTAAGAGACAAGACCTATTCCTTTTTCAGTGAACTGGACTCAACACCCCCTATTCACCGCACAAGAATATATCTGACTAGTAAGAATCTTCAAACCTATGTATTGATATCTCTCTGTAAGTGAGTCAAGGGGGTGTAAAGCGGCATAAACACAGCCGTGAAAAGCAGCTAAACCCCATTATAAAACTAAATTACTTTTCAAAACCCGTGAAACAAAGACAGTGAAAGAGAGAGAAATTCTTACAAAATTCGTTCAGGGGCTGTGATGCAACCTGGATTGACCATATCTAGACCCACAGCTGATTGAGACATAAGGGTGGACACTCTTGGGGCTGAGAGGTTCGGTTAGGTTGGGTGAGCCAACGCAGACCCTTTCAAGTAATACTGCATGGTACCCATCCCATGGGTCCCAAATCTCCAGGTTCAAGGGCATCTTCCTACGTCGAAAACAGGCATGAGAAACCCAGAAGATGGTACACCGTGTGATCGGGAAAGGTTTCTAAAACGCACCTCATTTCTCATCTCCTTTGCTCGGGTTCGCCATTCCAGCCGATTTACTAGCCATCTCCCTCCTTGGAGAATCAGCACCTTTAACCTCCTGTTCCGTACAGGTTGCAATTTGTCCTGAGGATGAACGGGAAGAGGGGGAACCAATGAGAGACTAGCTCTAGGTGTTGGGACAGGCACAGGTCACTCTATTTTCCCATCAGGAAGAAGAATTAAGCACAAGCTCAGCCTGCCCCCCAGAACCAGAAGAGGGCCTGAAGCAATCCTGCGCTTTTGCGGTCAGCTCCCAAAAAAGCGAGTTGAAAAATGGAGCTCAGGGGCACTGCAATTCACAAACCTGCACAGTTTTAAATGATACCTCTCGTCCACAAATATACTAAGGGAAGGCAACGAAGAGGCTTTGAAAGCAAGGCAGAATTGCAGGAAACAGATTTCAGGAGGTAGATTCGAATCGCCTTGAAAGCACATGAAAAGCGGCAAAACGTGGACAATGATGCCCTTGGCCAAAAAGGGCGTATGCGTTTTTTCCTGAATATATTCAGGAAAAAACGCATACGCCCTTTTTGGCCAACCAAGCAACCTGAAAGGCCAATCAGCGCTCCAAAGAAGTCTCGCTTCCCAGCGGGCAAAAGGGCCATGCGGAAAAAAGTGTCCAAACCAGAAATGCAGGACCGGCCATGGAGAAATGGGAGCCTTGCTAAGCTGATGGGTGGGATGTAAATTGCCAACAGCCACTCTGGAGAAGTGTACGGTGTGTTCTGAAACATCTAAAAAACACAGCTTGGAGAGCATAGGGCACTTCCACTCATGGGCGTATAAATTGGGAAAACTAAAAATCAGCAAGACACAGGCACCCCAAAGTTTAGGGCTGCTCTGTGGACAAGAACCCCCACTTCATTACACCTTAAATATCCTAGGAAAGAGAAAAATGGATAAAGAAGTTGTGGTCCTCATGTACAATGGAATATCACTCAGCCATGAAATCAACGTCATAAGGCTAGTAGCAGCACGATGAGTGGATTTAGGTACGACGATTCTAAGTGAAATAAGTCACACAGAAAAAGACACTTATCATAAGATACCACTTAGAGAGGGAATGTAAAAACCGCTACACTTGAACTGAATTGCAAAACAGAACAGAGTCCCACGTTTAGGAAACACACTATGGCTGCTGAACGGGAAAGGTGAGGTGGGGTGATGCATAAAACAAGGGTTTCAAATTAGCTCCGATACCGTTCCATAAACCCAATATGTAAGAGACAAGACCTATTCCTTTTTCAGTGAACTGGACTCAACACCCCCTATTCACCGCACAAGAATATATCTGACTAGTAAGAATCTTCAAACCTATGTATTGATATCTCTCCGTAAGTGAGTCAAGGGGGTGTAAAGCGGCATAAACACAGCCGTGAAAAGCAGCTAAACCCCATTATAAAAATAAATTACTTTTCAAAACCCGTGAAACAAAGACAGTGAAAGAGAGAGAAATTCTTACAAAATTCGTTCAGGGGCTGTGATGCAACCTGGATTGACCATATCTAGACCCACAGCTGATTGAGACATAAGGGTGGACACTCTTGGGGCTGAGAGGTTTGGTGAGGTTGGGTGAGCCAACGCAGACCCTTTCAAGTAATACTGCATGGTACCCATCCCATGGGTCCCAAATCTCCAGGTTCAAGGGCATCTTCCTACGTCGAAAACAGGCATGAGAAACCCAGAAGATGGTACACCGTGTGATCGGGAAAGGTTTTCTAAAACGCACCTCATTTCTCATCTCCTTTACTCGGGTTCGCCATTCCAGCCGATTTACTAGCCATCTCTCTCCTTGGAGAAACAGCACCTTTAACCTCCTGTTCCGTACAGGTTGCAATTTGTCCTGAGGATGAAGGGGAAGAGGGGGAACCAATGAGAGACTAGCTCTAGGTGTTGGGACAGGCACAGGTCACTCTATTTTCCCATCAGGAAGAAGAATTAAGCACAAGCTCAGCCTGCCCCCCAGAACCAGAAGAGGGCCTGAAGCAATCCTGCGCTTTTGCGGTCAGCTCCCAAAAAAGCGAGTTGAAAAATGGAGCTCAGGGGCACTGCAATTCACAAACCTGCAGAGTTTTAAATGATACCTCTCGTCCACAAATATATTAAGGGAAGGCAACGAAGAGGCTTTGAAAGCAAGGCAGAATTGCAGGAAACAGATTTCAGGAGGTAGATTCGAATCGCCTTGAAAGCACATGAAAAGCGGCAAAACGTGGACAATGATGCCCTTGGCCAAAAAGGGCGTATGCGTTTTTTCCTGAATATATTCAGGAAATAACGCATACGCCCTTTTTGGCCAACCAAGCAACCTGGAAAGGCCAATCAGCGCTCCAAAGAAGTCTCGCTTCCCAGCGGGCAAAAGGGCCATGCGGAAAAAAGTGTCCAAACCAGAAATGCAGGACCGGCCATGGAGAAATGGGAGCCTTGCTACGCTGATGGGTGGGATGTAAATTGCCAACAGCCACTCTGGAGAAGTGTACGGTGTGTCCTGAAACATCTAAAACACACAGCTTGGAGAGCATAGGGCACTTCCACTCATGGGCGTATAAATTGGGAAAACTAAACATCAGCAAGACACAGGCACCCCAAAGTTTAGGGCTGCTCTGTTGACAAGAACCCCCACTTCATTACACCTTAAATATCCTAGGAAAGAGAAAAATGGATAAAGAAGTTGTGGTCCTCATGTACAATGGAATATCACTCAGCCATGAAATCAACGTCATAAGGCTAGTAGCAGCACGATGAGTGGATTTAGGTACGACGATTCTAAGTGAAATAAGTCACACAGAAAAAGACACTTATCATAAGATATCACTTCTAGAGGAAATGTAAAAACCGCTACACTTGAACTGAATTGCAAAACAGAACAGAGTCACACGTTTAGGAAACACACTATGGCTGCTGAACGGGAAAGGTGAGGTGGGGTGATGCATAAAACAAGGGTTTCAAATTAGCTCCGATACCGTTCCATAAACCCAATATGTAAGAGACAAGACCTATTCCTTTTTCAGTGAACTGGACTCAACACCCCCTATTCACCGCACAAGAATATATCTGACTAGTAAGAATCTTCAAACCTATGTATTGATATCTCTCTGTAAGTGAGTCAAGGGGGTGTAAAGCGGCATAAACACAGCCGTGAAAAGCAGCTAAACCCCATTATAAAAATAAATTACTTTTCAAAACCCGTGAAACAAAGACAGTGAAAGAGAGAGAAATTCTTACAAAATTCGTTCAGGGGCTGTGATGCAACCTGGATTGACCATATCTAGACCCACAGCTGATTGAGACATAAGGGTGGACACTCTTGGGGCTGAGAGGTTCGGTTAGGTTGGGTGAGCCAACGCAGACCCTTTCAAGTAATACTGCATGGTACCCATCCCATGGGTCCCAAATCTCCAGGTTCAAGGGCATCTTCCTACGTCGAAAACAGGCATGAGAAACCCAGAAGATGGTACACCGTGTGATCGGGAAAGGTTTCTAAAACGCACCTCATTTCTCATCTCCTTTGCTCGGGTTCGCCATTCCAGCCGATTTACTAGCCATCTCCCTCCTTGGAGAATCAGCACCTTTAACCTCCTGTTCCGTACAGGTTGCAATTTGTCCTGAGGATGAACGGGAAGAGGGGGAACCAATGAGAGACTAGCTCTAGGTGTTGGGACAGGCACAGGTCACTCTATTTTCCCATCAGGAAGAAGAATTAAGCACAAGCTTAGCCTGCCCCCCAGAACCAGAAGAGGGCCTGAAGCAATCCTGCGCTTTTGCGGCCAGCTCCCAAAAAAGCGAGTTGAAAAATGGAGCTCAGGGGCACTGCAATTCACAAACCTGCACAGTTTTAAATGATACCTCTCGTCCACAAATATACTAAGGGAAGGCAACGAAGAGGCTTTGAAAGCAAGGCAGAATTGCAGGAAACAGATTTCAGGAGGTAGATTCGAATCGCCTTGAAAGCACATGAAAAGCGGCAAAACGTGGACAATGATGCCCTTGGCCAAAAAGGGCGTATGCGTTTTTTCCTGAATATATTCAGGAAAAAACGCATACGCCCTTTTTGGCCAACCAAGCAACCTGGAAAGGCCAATCAGCGCTCCAAAGAAGTCTCGCTTCCCAGCGGGCAAAAGGGCCATGCGGAAAAAAGTGTCCAAACCAGAAATGCAGGACCGGCCATGGAGAAATGGGAGCCTTGCTAAGCTGATGGGTGGGATGTAAATTGCCAACAGCCACTCTGGAGAAGTGTACGGTGTGTTCTGAAACATCTAAAAAACACAGCTTGGAGAGCATAGGGCACTTCCACTCATGGGCGTATAAATTGGGAAAACTAAAAATCAGCAAGACACAGGCACCCCAAGTTTAGGGCTGCTCTGTGGACAAGAACCCCCACTTCATTACACCTTAAATATCCTAGGAAAGAGAAAAATGGATAAAGAAGTTGTGGTCCTCATGTACAATGGAATATCACTCAGCCATGAAATCAACGTCATAAGGCTAGTAGCAGCACGATGAGTGGATTTAGGTACGACGATTCTAAGTGAAATAAGTCACACAGAAAAAGACACTTATCATAAGATACCACTTAGAGAGGGAATGTAAAAACCGCTACACTTGAACTGAATTGCAAAACAGAACAGAGTCCCACGTTTAGGAAACACACTATGGCTGCTGAACGGGAAAGGTGAGGTGGGGTGATGCATAAAACAAGGGTTTCAAATTAGCTCCGATACCGTTCCATAAACCCAATATGTAAGAGACAAGACCTATTCCTTTTTCAGTGAACTGGACTCAACACCCCCTATTCACCGCACAAGAATATATCTGACTAGTAAGAATCTTCAAACCTATGTATTGATATCTCTCCGTAAGTGAGTCAAGGGGGTGTAAAGCGGCATAAACACAGCCGTGAAAAGCAGCTAAACCCCATTATAAAAATAAATTACTTTTCAAAACCCGTGAAACAAAGACAGTGAAAGAGAGAGAAATTCTTACAAAATTCGTTCAGGGGCTGTGATGCAACCTGGATTGACCATATCTAGACCCACAGCTGATTGAGACATAAGGGTGGACACTCTTGGGGCTGAGAGGTTTGGTGAGGTTGGGTGAGCCAACGCAGACCCTTTCAAGTAATACTGCATGGTACCCATCCCATGGGTCCCAAATCTCCAGGTTCAAGGGCATCTTCCTACGTCGAAAACAGGCATGAGAAACCCAGAAGATGGTACACCGTGTGATCGGGAAAGGTTTTCTAAAACGCACCTCATTTCTCATCTCCTTTACTCGGGTTCGCCATTCCAGCCGATTTACTAGCCATCTCTCTCCTTGGAGAAACAGCACCTTTAACCTCCTGTTCCGTACAGGTTGCAATTTGTCCTGAGGATGAAGGGGAAGAGGGGGAACCAATGAGAGACTAGCTCTAGGTGTTGGGACAGGCACAGGTCACTCTATTTTCCCATCAGGAAGAAGAATTAAGCACAAGCTCAGCCTGCCCCCCAGAACCAGAAGAGGGCCTGAAGCAATCCTGCGCTTTTGCGGTCAGCTCCCAAAAAAGCGAGTTGAAAAATGGAGCTCAGGGGCACTGCAATTCACAAACCTGCAGAGTTTTAAATGATACCTCTCGTCCACAAATATATTAAGGGAAGGCAACGAAGAGGCTTTGAAAGCAAGGCAGAATTGCAGGAAACAGATTTCAGGAGGTAGATACGAATCGCCTTGAAAGCACATGAAAAGCGGCAAAACGTGGACAATGATGCCCTTGGCCAAAAAGGGCGTATGCGTTTTTTCCTGAATATATTCAGGAAATAACGCATACGCCCTTTTTGGCCAACCAAGCAACCTGGAAAGGCCAATCAGCGCTCCAAAGAAGTCTCGCTTCCCAGCGGGCAAAAGGGCCATGCGGAAAAAAGTGTCCAAACCAGAAATGCAGGACCGGCCATGGAGAAATGGGAGCCTTGCTACGCTGATGGGTGGGATGTAAATTGCCAACAGCCACTCTGGAGAAGTGTACGGTGTGTCCTGAAACATCTAAAACACACAGCTTGGAGAGCATAGGGCACTTCCACTCATGGGCGTATAAATTGGGAAAACTAAACATCAGCAAGACACAGGCACCCCAAAGTTTAGGGCTGCTCTGTTGACAAGAACCCCCACTTCATTACACCTTAAATATCCTAGGAAAGAGAAAAATGGATAAAGAAGTTGTGGTCCTCATGTACAATGGAATATCACTCAGCCATGAAATCAACGTCATAAGGCTAGTAGCAGCACGATGAGTGGATTTAGGTACGACGATTCTAAGTGAAATAAGTCACACAGAAAAAGACACTTATCATAAGATATCACTTCTAGAGGAAATGTAAAAACCGCTACACTTGAACTGAATTGCAAAACAGAACAGAGTCACACGTTTAGGAAACACACTATGGCTGCTGAACGGGAAAGGTGAGGTGGGGTGATGCATAAAACAAGGGTTTCAAATTAGCTCCGATACCGTTCCATAAACCCAATATGTAAGAGACAAGACCTATTCCTTTTTCAGTGAACTGGACTCAACACCCCCTATTCACCGCACAAGAATATATCTGACTAGTAAGAATCTTCAAACCTATGTATTGATATCTCTCTGTAAGTGAGTCAAGGGGGTGTAAAGCGGCATAAACACAGCCGTGAAAAGCAGCTAAACCCCATTATAAAAATAAATTACTTTTCAAAACCCGTGAAACAAAGACAGTGAAAGAGAGAGAAATTCTTACAAAATTCGTTCAGGGGCTGTGATGCAACCTGGATTGACCATATCTAGACCCACAGCTGATTGAGACATAAGGGTGGACACTCTTGGGGCTGAGAGGTTCGGTTAGGTTGGGTGAGCCAACGCAGACCCTTTCAAGTAATACTGCATGGTACCCATCCCATGGGTCCCAAATCTCCAGGTTCAAGGGCATCTTCCTACGTCGAAAACAGGCATGAGAAACCCAGAAGATGGTACACCGTGTGATCGGGAAAGGTTTCTAAAACGCACCTCATTTCTCATCTCCTTTGCTCGGGTTCGCCATTCCAGCCGATTTACTAGCCATCTCCCTCCTTGGAGAATCAGCACCTTTAACCTCCTGTTCCGTACAGGTTGCAATTTGTCCTGAGGATGAACGGGAAGAGGGGGAACCAATGAGAGACTAGCTCTAGGTGTTGGGACAGGCACAGGTCACTCTATTTTCCCATCAGGAAGAAGAATTAAGCACAAGCTCAGCCTGCCCCCCAGAACCAGAAGAGGGCCTGAAGCAATCCTGCGCTTTTGCGGCCAGCTCCCAAAAAAGCGAGTTGAAAAATGGAGCTCAGGGGCACTGCAATTCACAAACCTGCACAGTTTTAAATGATACCTCTCGTCCACAAATATACTAAGGGAAGGCAACGAAGAGGCTTTGAAAGCAAGGCAGAATTGCAGGAAACAGATTTCAGGAGGTAGATTCGAATCGCCTTGAAAGCACATGAAAAGCGGCAAAACGTGGACAATGATGCCCTTGGCCAAAAAGGGCGTATGCGTTTTTTCCTGAATATATTCAGGAAAAAACGCATACGCCCTTTTTGGCCAACCAAGCAACCTGGAAAGGCCAATCAGCGCTCCAAAGAAGTCTCGCTTCCCAGCGGGCAAAAGGGCCATGCGGAAAAAAGTGTCCAAACCAGAAATGCAGGACCGGCCATGGAGAAATGGGAGCCTTGCTAAGCTGATGGGTGGGATGTAAATTGCCAACAGCCACTCTGGAGAAGTGTACGGTGTGTTCTGAAACATCTAAAAAACACAGCTTGGAGAGCATAGGGCACTTCCACTCATGGGCGTATAAATTGGGAAAACTAAAAATCAGCAAGACACAGGCACCCCAAAGTTTAGGGCTGCTCTGTGGACAAGAACCCCCACTTCATTACACCTTAAATATCCTAGGAAAGAGAAAAATGGATAAAGAAGTTGTGGTCCTCATGTACAATGGAATATCACTCAGCCATGAAATCAACGTCATAAGGCTAGTAGCAGCACGATGAGTGGATTTAGGTACGACGATTCTAAGTGAAATAAGTCACACAGAAAAAGACACTTATCATAAGATACCACTTAGAGAGGGAATGTAAAAACCGCTACACTTGAACTGAATTGCAAAACAGAACAGAGTCCCACGTTTAGGAAACACACTATGGCTGCTGAACGGGAAAGGTGAGGTGGGGTGATGCATAAAACAAGGGTTTCAAATTAGCTCCGATACCGTTCCATAAACCCAATATGTAAGAGACAAGACCTATTCCTTTTTCAGTGAACTGGACTCAACACCCCCTATTCACCGCACAAGAATATATCTGACTAGTAAGAATCTTCAAACCTATGTATTGATATCTCTCCGTAAGTGAGTCAAGGGGGTGTAAAGCGGCATAAACACAGCCGTGAAAAGCAGCTAAACCCCATTATAAAAATAAATTACTTTTCAAAACCCGTGAAACAAAGACAGTGAAAGAGAGAGAAATTCTTACAAAATTCGTTCAGGGGCTGTGATGCAACCTGGATTGACCATATCTAGACCCACAGCTGATTGAGACATAAGGGTGGACACTCTTGGGGCTGAGAGGTTTGGTGAGGTTGGGTGAGCCAACGCAGACCCTTTCAAGTAATACTGCATGGTACCCATCCCATGGGTCCCAAATCTCCAGGTTCAAGGGCATCTTCCTACGTCGAAAACAGGCATGAGAAACCCAGAAGATGGTACACCGTGTGATCGGGAAAGGTTTTCTAAAACGCACCTCATTTCTCATCTCCTTTACTCGGGTTCGCCATTCCAGCCGATTTACTAGCCATCTCTCTCCTTGGAGAAACAGCACCTTTAACCTCCTGTTCCGTACAGGTTGCAATTTGTCCTGAGGATGAAGGGGAAGAGGGGGAACCAATGAGAGACTAGCTCTAGGTGTTGGGACAGGCACAGGTCACTCTATTTTCCCATCAGGAAGAAGAATTAAGCACAAGCTCAGCCTGCCCCCCAGAACCAGAAGAGGGCCTGAAGCAATCCTGCGCTTTTGCGGTCAGCTCCCAAAAAAGCGAGTTGAAAAATGGAGCTCAGGGGCACTGCAATTCACAAACCTGCAGAGTTTTAAATGATACCTCTCGTCCACAAATATATTAAGGGAAGGCAACGAAGAGGCTTTGAAAGCAAGGCAGAATTGCAGGAAACAGATTTCAGGAGGTAGATTCGAATCGCCTTGAAAGCACATGAAAAGCGGCAAAACGTGGACAATGATGCCCTTGGCCAAAAAGGGCGTATGCGTTTTTTCCTGAATATATTCAGGAAATAACGCATACGCCCTTTTTGGCCAACCAAGCAACCTGGAAAGGCCAATCAGCGCTCCAAAGAAGTCTCGCTTCCCAGCGGGCAAAAGGGCCATGCGGAAAAAAGTGTCCAAACCAGAAATGCAGGACCGGCCATGGAGAAATGGGAGCCTTGCTACGCTGATGGGTGGGATGTAAATTGCCAACAGCCACTCTGGAGAAGTGTACGGTGTGTCCTGAAACATCTAAAACACACAGCTTGGAGAGCATAGGGCACTTCCACTCATGGGCGTATAAAGTGGGAAAACTAAACATCAGCAAGACACAGGCACCCCAAAGTTTAGGGCTGCTCTGTGGACAAGAACCCCCACTTCATTACACCTTAAATATCCTAGGAAAGAGAAAAATGGATAAAGAAGTTGTGGTCCTCATGTACAATGGAATATCACTCAGCCATGAAATCAACGTCATAAGGCTAGTAGCAGCACGATGAGTGGATTTAGGTACGACGATTCTAAGTGAAATAAGTCACACAGAAAAAGACACTTATCATAAGATATCACTTCTAGAGGGAATGTAAAAACCGCTACACTTGAACTGAATTGCAAAACAGAACAGAGTCACACGTTTAGGAAACACACTATGGCTGCTGAACGGGAAAGGTGAGGTGGGGTGATGCATAAAACAAGGGTTTCAAATTAGCTCCGATACCGTTCCATAAACCCAATATGTAAGAGACAAGACCTATTCCTTTTTCAGTGAACTGGACTCAACACCCCCTATTCACCGCACAAGAATATATCTGACTAGTAAGAATCTTCAAACCTATGTATTGATATCTCTCTGTAAGTGAGTCAAGGGGGTGTAAAGCGGCATAAACACAGCCGTGAAAAGCAGCTAAACCCCATTATAAAAATAAATTACTTTTCAAAACCCGTGAAACAAAGACAGTGAAAGAGAGAGAAATTCTTACAAAATTCGTTCAGGGGCTGTGATGCAACCTGGATTGACCATATCTAGACCCACAGCTGATTGAGACATAAGGGTGGACACTCTTGGGGCTGAGAGGTTCGGTTAGGTTGGGTGAGCCAACGCAGACCCTTTCAAGTAATACTGCATGGTACCCATCCCATGGGTCCCAAATCTCCAGGTTCAAGGGCATCTTCCTACGTCGAAAACAGGCATGAGAAACCCAGAAGATGGTACACCGTGTGATCAGGAAAGGTTTCTAAAACGCACCTCATTTCTCATCTCCTTTGCTCGGGTTCACCATTCCAGCCGATTTACTAGCCATCTCCCTCCTTGGAGAATCAGCACCTTTAACCTCCTGTTCCGTACAGGTTGCAATTTGTCCTGAGGATGAACGGGAAGAGGGGGAACCAATGAGAGACTAGCTCTAGGTGTTGGGACAGGCACAGGTCACTCTATTTTCCCATCAGGAAGAAGAATTAAGCACAAGCTCAGCCTGCCCCCCAGAACCAGAAGAGGGCCTGAAGCAATCCTGCGCTTTTGCGGCCAGCTCCCAAAAAAGCGAGTTGAAAAATGGAGCTCAGGGGCACTGCAATTCACAAACCTGCACAGTTTTAAATGATACCTCTCGTCCACAATTATACTAAGGGAAGGCAACGAAGAGGCTTTGAAAGCAAGGCAGAATTGCAGGAAACAGATTTCAGGAGGTAGATTCGAATCGCCTTGAAAGCACATGAAAAGCGGCAAAACGTGGACAATGATGCCCTTGGCCAAAAAGGGCGTATGCGTTTTTTCCTGAATATATTCAGGAAAAAACGCATACGCCCTTTTTGGCCAACCAAGCAACCTGGAAAGGCCAATCAGCGCTCCAAAGAAGTCTCGCTTCCCAGCGGGCAAAAGGGCCATGCGGAAAAAAGTGTCCAAACCAGAAATGCAGGACCGACCATGGAGAAATGGGAGCCTTGCTACGCTGATGGGTGGGATGTAAATTGCCAACAGCCACTCTGGAGAAGTGTACGGTGTGTTCTGAAACATCTAAAAAACACAGCTTGGAGAGCACAGGGCACTTCCACTCATGGGCGTATAAATTGGGAAAACTAAAAATCAGCAAGACACAGGCACCCCAAAGTTTAGGGCTGCTCTGTGGACAAGAATCCCCACTTCATTACACCTTAAATATCCTAGGAAAGAGAAAAATGGATAAAGAAGTTGTGGTCCTCATGTACAATGGAATATCACTCAGCCATGAAATCAACGTCATAAGGCTAGTAGCAGCACGATGAGTGGATTTAGGTACGACGATTCTAAGTGAAATAAGTCACACAGAAAAAGACACTTATCATAAGATATCACTTCTAGAGGGAATGTAAAAACCGCTACACTTGAACTGAATTGCAAAACAGAACAGAGTCACACGTTTAGGAAACACACTATGGCTGCTGAACGGGAAAGGTGAGGTGGGGTGATGCATAAAACAAGGGTTTCAAATTAGCTCCGATACCGTTCCATAAACCCAATATGTAAGAGACAAGACCTATTCCTTTTTCAGTGAACTGGACTCAACACCCCCTATTCACCGCACAAGAATATATCTGACTAGTAAGCATCTTCAAACCTATGTATTGATATCTCTCTGTAAGTGAGTCAAGGGGGTGTAAAGCGGCATAAACACAGCCGAGAAAAGCAGCTACACCCCATTATAAAAATAAATTACTTTTCAAAACCCGTGAAACAAAGACAGTGAAAGAGAGAGAAATTCTTACAAAATTCGTTCAGGGGCTGTGATGCAACCTGGATTGACCATATCTAGACCCACAGCTGATTGAGACATAAGGGTGGACACTCTTGGGGCTGAGAGGTTCGCTGAGGTTGGGTGAGCCAACGCAGACCCTTTCAAGTAATACTGCATGGTACCCATCCCATGGGTCCCAAATCTCCAGGTTCAAGGGCATCTTCCTACGTCGAAAACAGGCATGAGAAACCCAGAAGATGGTACACCGTGTGATCGGGAAAGGTTTCTAAAACGCACCTCATTTCTCATCTCCTTTGCTCGGGTTCGCCATTCCAGCCGATTTACTAGCCATCTCCCTCCTTGGAGAATCAGCACCTTTAACCTCCTGTTCCGTACAGGTTGCAATTTGTCCTGAGGATGAACGGGAAGAGGGGGAACCAATGAGAGACTAGCTCTAGGTGTTGGGACAGGCACAGGTCACTCTATTTTCCCATCAGGAAGAAGAATTAAGCACAAGCTCAGCCTGCCCCCCAGAACCAGAAGAGGGCCTGAAGCAATCCTGCGCTTTTGCGGTCAGCTCCCAAAAAAGCGAGTTGAAAAATGGAGCTCAGGGGCACTGCAATTCACAAACCTGCAGAGTTTTAAATGATACCTCTCGTCCACAAATATATTAAGGGAAGGCAACGAAGAGGCTTTGAAAGCAAGGCAGAATTGCAGGAAACAGATTTCAGGAGGTAGATTCGAATCGCCTTGAAAGCACATGAAAAGCGGCAAAACGTGGACAATGATGCCCTTGGCCAAAAAGGGCGTATGCGTTTTTTCCTGAATATATTCAGGAAAAAACGCATACGCCCTTTTTGGCCAACCAAGCAACCTGGAAAGGCCAATCAGCGCTCCAAAGAAGTCTCGCTTCCCAGCGGGCAAAAGGGCCATGCGGAAAAAAGTGTCCAAACCAGAAATGCAGGACCGGCCATGGAGAAATGGGAGCCTTGCTACGCTGATGGGTGGGATGTAAATTGCCAACAGCCACTCTGGAGAAGTGTACGGTGTGTCCTGAAACATCTAAAACACACAGCTTGGAGAGCATAGGGCACTTCCACTCATGGGCGTATAAATTGGGAAAACTAAACATCAGCAAGACACAGGCACCCCAAAGTTTAGGGCTGCTCTGTTGACAAGAACGCCCACTTCATTACACCTTAAATATCCTAGGAAAGAGAAAAATGGATAAAGAAGTTGTGGTCCTCATGTACAATGGAATATCACTCAGCCATGAAATCAACGTCATAAGGCTAGTAGCAGCACGATGAGTGGATTTAGGTACGACGATTCTAAGTGAAATAAGTCACACAGAAAAAGACACTTATCATAAGATATCACTTCTAGAGGGAATGTAAAAACCGCTACACTTGAACTGAATTGCAAAACAGAACAGAGTCACACGTTTAGGAAACACACTATGGCTGCTGAACGGGAAAGGTGAGGTGGGGTGATGCATAAAACAAGGGTTTCAAATTAGCTCCGATACCGTTCCATAAACCCAATATGTAAGAGACAAGACCTATTCCTTTTTCAGTGAACTGGACTCAACACCCCCTATTCACCGCACAAGAATATATCTGACTAGTAAGAATCTTCAAACCTATGTATTGATATCTCTCTGTAAGTGAGTCAAGGGGGTGTAAAGCGGCATAAACACAGCCGTGAAAAGCAGCTAAACCCCATTATAAAAATAAATTACTTTTCAAAACCCGTGAAACAAAGACAGTGAAAGAGAGAGAAATTCTTACAAAATTCGTTCAGGGGCTGTGATGCAACCTGGATTGACCATATCTAGACCCACAGCTGATTGAGACATAAGGGTGGACACTCTTGGGGCTGAGAGGTTCGGTTAGGTTGGGTGAGCCAACGCAGACCCTTTCAAGTAATACTGCATGGTACCCATTCCATGGGTCCCAAATCTCCAGGTTCAAGGGCATCTTCCTACGTCGAAAACAGGCATGAGAAACCCAGAAGATGGTACACCGTGTGATCGGGAAAGGTTTCTAAAACGCACCTCATTTCTCATCTCCTTTGCTCGGGTTCGCCATTCCAGCCGATTTACTAGCCATCTCCCTCCTTGGAGAATCAGCACCTTTAACCTCCTGTTCCGTACAGGTTGCAATTTGTCCTGAGGATGAACGGGAAGAGGGGGAACCAATGAGAGACTAGCTCTAGGTGTTGGGACAGGCACAGGTCACTCTATTTTCCCATCAGGAAGAAGAATTAAGCACAAGCTCAGCCTGCCCCCCAGAACCAGAAGAGGGCCTGAAGCAATCCTGCGCTTTTGCGGCCAGCTCCCAAAAAAGCGAGTTGAAAAATGGAGCTCAGGGGCACTGCAATTCACAAACCTGCACAGTTTTAAATGATACCTCTCGTCCAAAAATATACTAAGGGAAGGCAACGAAGAGGCTTTGAAAGCAAGGCAGAATTGCAGGAAACAGATTTCAGGAGGTAGATTCGAATCGCCTTGAAAGCACATGAAAAGCGGCAAAACGTGGACAATGATGCCCTTGGCCAAAAAGGGCGTATGCGTTTTTTCCTGAATATATTCAGGAAAAAACGCATACGCCCTTTTTGGCCAACCAAGCAACCTGGAAAGGCCAATCAGCGCTCCAAAGAAATCTCGCTTCCCAGCGGGCAAAAGGGCCATGCGGAAAAAAGTGTCCAAACCAGAAATGCAGGACCGGCCATGGAGAAATGGGAGCCTTGCTACGCTGATGGGTGGGATGTAAATTGCCAACAGCCACTCTGGAGAAGTGTACGGTGTGTTCTGAAACATCTAAAAAACACAGCTTGGAGAGCATAGGGCACTTCCACTCATGGGCGTATAAATTGGGAAAACTAAAAATCAGCAAGACACAGGCACCCCAAAGTTTAGGGCTGCTCTGTGGACAAGAACCCCCACTTCATTACACCTTAAATATCCTAGGAAAGAGAAAAATGGATAAAGAAGTTGTGGTCCTCATGTACAATGGAATATCACACAGCCATGAAATCAACGTCATAAGGCTAGTAGCAGCACGATGAGTGGATTTAGGTACGACGATTCTAAGTGAAATAAGTCACACAGAAAAAGACACTTATCATAAGATACCACTTAGAGAGGGAATGTAAAAACCGCTACACTTGAACTGAATTGCAAAACAGAACAGAGTCCCACGTTTAGGAAACACACTATGGCTGCTGAACGGGAAAGGTGAGGTGGGGTGATGCATAAAACAAGGGTTTCAAATTAGCTCCGATACCGTTCCATAAACCCAATATGTAAGAGACAAGACCTATTCCTTTTTCAGTGAACTGGACTCAACACCCCCTATTCACCGCACAAGAATATATCTGACTAGTAAGAATCTTCAAACCTATGTATTGATATCTCTCCGTAAGTGAGTCAAGGGGGTGTAAAGCGGCATAAACACAGCCGTGAAAAGCAGCTAAACCCCATTATAAAAATAAATTACTTTTCAAAACCCGTGAAACAAAGACAGTGAAAGAGAGAGAAATTCTTACAAAATTCGTTCAGGGGCTGTGATGCAACCTGGATTGACCATATCTAGACCCACAGCTGATTGAGACATAAGGGTGGACACTCTTGGGGCTGAGAGGTTTGGTGAGGTTGGGTGAGCCAACGCAGACCCTTTCAAGTAATACTGCATGGTACCCATCCCATGGGTCCCAAATCTCCAGGTTCAAGGGCATCTTCCTACGTCGAAAACAGGCATGAGAAACCCAGAAGATGGTACACCGTGTGATCGGGAAAGGTTTTCTAAAACGCACCTCATTTCTCATCTCCTTTACTCGGGTTCGCCATTCCAGCCGATTTACTAGCCATCTCTCTCCTTGGAGAATCAGCACCTTTAACCTCCTGTTCCGTACAGGTTGCAATTTGTCCTGAGGATGAAGGGGAAGAGGGGGAACCAATGAGAGACTAGCTCTAGGTGTTGGGACAGGCACAGGTCACTCTATTTTCCCATCAGGAAGAAGAATTAAGCACAAGCTCAGCCTGCCCCCCAGAACCAGAAGAGGGCCTGAAGCAATCCTGCGCTTTTGCGGTCAGCTCCCAAAAAAGCGAGTTGAAAAATGGAGCTCAGGGGCACTGCAATTCACAAACCTGCAGAGTTTTAAATGATACCTCTCGTCCACAAATATATTAAGGGAAGGCAACGAAGAGGCTTTGAAAGCAAGGCAGAATTGCAGGAAACAGATTTCAGGAGGTAGATTCGAATCGCCTTGAAAGCACATGAAAAGCGGCAAAACGTGGACAATGATGCCCTTGGCCAAAAAGGGCGTATGCGTTTTTTCCTGAATATATTCAGGAAAAAACGCATACGCCCTTTTTGGCCAACCAAGCAACCTGGAAAGGCCAATCAGCGCTCCAAAGAAGTCTCGCTTCCCAGCGGGCAAAAGGGCCATGCGGAAAAAAGTGTCCAAACCAGAAATGCAGGACCGGCCATGGAGAAATGGGAGCCTTGCTACGCTGATGGGTGGGATGTAAATTGCCAACAGCCACTCTGGAGAAGTGTACGGTGTGTCCTGAAACATCTAAAACACACAGCTTGGAGAGCATAGGGCACTTCCACTCATGGGCGTATAAATTGGGAAAACTAAACATCAGCAAGACACAGGCACCCCAAAGTTTAGGGCTGCTCTGTGGACAAGAACCCCCACTTCATTACACCTTAAATATCCTAGGAAAGAGAAAAATGGATAAAGAAGTTGTGGTCCTCATGTACAATGGAATATCACTCAGCCTTGAAATCAACGTCATAAGGCTAGTAGCAGCACGATGAGTGGATTTAGGTTCGACGATTCTAAGTGAAATAAGTCACACAGAAAAAGACACTTATCATAAGATATCACTTAGAGTGGGAATTTAAAAACCGCTACACTTGAACTGAATTGCAAAACAGAACAGAGTCCCACGTTTAGGAAACACACTATGGCTGCTGAACGGGAAAGGTGAGGTGGGGTGATGCATAAAACAAGGGTTTCAAATTAGCTCCGATACCGTTCCATAAACCCAATATGTAAGAGACAAGACCTATTCCTTTTTCAGTGAACTGGACTCAACACCCCCTATTCACCGCACAAGAATATATCTGACTAGTAAGAATCTTCAAACCTATGTATTGATATCTCTCTGTAAGTGAGTCAAGGGGGTGTAAAGCGGCATAAACACAGCCGTGAAAAGCAGCTAAACCCCATTATAAAACTAAATTACTTTTCAAAACCCGTGAAACAAAGACAGTGAAAGAGAGAGAAATTCTTACAAAATTCGTTCAGGGGCTGTGATGCAACCTGGATTGACCATATCTAGACCCACAGCTGATTGAGACATAAGGGTGGACACTCTTGGGGCTGAGAGGTTCGGTGAGGTTGGGTGAGCCAACGCAGACCCTTTCAAGTAATACTGCATGGTACCCATCCCATGGGTCCCAAATCTCCAGGTTCAAGGGCATCTTCCTACGTCGAAAACAGGCATGAGAAACCCAGAAGATGGTACACCGTGTGATCGGGAAAGGTTTCTAAAACGCACCTCATTTCTCATCTCCTTTGCTCGGGTTCGCCATTCCAGCCGATTTACTAGCCATCTCCCTCCTTGGAGAATCAGCACCTTTAACCTCCTGTTCCGTACAGGTTGCAATTTGTCCTGAGGATGAACGGGAAGAGGGGGAACCAATGAGAGACTAGCTCTAGGTGTTGGGACAGGCACAGGTCACTCTATTTTCCCATCAGGAAGAAGAATTAAGCACAAGCTCAGCCTGCCCCCCAGAACCAGAAGAGGGCCTGAAGCAATCCTGCGCTTTTGCGGCCGGCTCCCAAAAAAGCGAGTTGAAAAATGGAGCTCAGGGGCACTGCAATTCACAAACCTGCACAGTTTTAAATGATACCTCTCGTCCACAAATATACTAAGGGAAGGCAACGAAGAGGCTTTGAAAGCAAGGCAGAATTGCAGGAAACAGATTTCAGGAGGTAGATTCGAATCGCCTTGAAAGCACATGAAAAGCGGCAAAACGTGGACAATGATGCCCTTGGCCAAAAAGGGCGTATGCGTTTTTTCCTGAATATATTCAGGAAAAAACGCATACGCCCTTTTTGGCCAACCAAGCAACCTGGAAAGGCCAATCAGCGCTCCAAAGAAGTCTCGCTTCCCAGCGGGCAAAAGGGCCATGCGGAAAAAAGTGTCCAAACCAGAAATGCAGGACCGGCCATGGAGAAATGGGAGCCTTGCTACGCTGATGGGTGGGATGTAAATTGCCAACAGCCACTCTGGAGAAGTGTACGGTGTGTTCTGAAACATCTAAAAAACACAGCTTGGAGAGCATAGGGCACTTCCACTCATGGGCGTATAAATTGGGAAAACTAAAAATCAGCAAGACACAGGCACCCCAAAGTTTAGGGCTGCTCTGTGGACAAGAACCCCCACTTCATTACACCTTAAATATCCTAGGAAAGAGAAAAATGGATAAAGAAGTTGTGGTCCTCATGTACAATGGAATATCACTCAGCCATGAAATCAACGTCATAAGGCTAGTAGCAGCACGATGAGTGGATTTAGGTTCGACGATTCTAAGTGAAATAAGTCACACAGAAAAAGACACTTATCATAAGATATCACTTAGAGTGGGAATGTAAAAACCGCTACACTTGAACTGAATTGCAAAACAGAACAGAGTCCCACGTTTAGGAAACACACTATGGCTGCTGAACGGGAAAGGTGAGGTGGGGTGATGCATAAAACAAGGGTTTCAAATTAGCTCCGATACCGTTCCATAAACCCAATATGTAAGAGACAAGACCTATTCCTTTTTCAGTGAACTGGACTCAACACCCCCTATTCACCGCACAAGAATATATCTGACTAGTAAGAATCTTCAAACCTATGTATTGATATCTCTCTGTAAGTGAGTCAAGGGGGTGTAAAGCGGCATAAACACAGCCGTGAAAAGCAGCTAAACCCCATTATAAAACTAAATTACTTTTCAAAACCCGTGAAACAAAGACAGTGAAAGAGAGAGAAATTCTTACAAAATTCGTTCAGGGGCTGTGATGCAACCTGGATTGACCATATCTAGACCCACAGCTGATTGAGACATAAGGGTGGACACTCTTGGGGCTGAGAGGTTCGGTGAGGTTGGGTGAGCCAACGCAGACCCTTTCAAGTAATACTGCATGGTACCCATCCCATGGGTCCCAAATCTCTAGGTTCAAGGGCATCTTCCTACGTCGAAAACAGGCATGAGAAACCCAGAAGATGGTACACCGTGTGATCGGGAAAGGTTTCTAAAACGCACCTCATTTCTCATCTCCTTTGCTCGGGTTCGCCATTCCAGCCGATTTACTAGCCATCTCCCTCCTTGGAGAATCAGCACCTTTAACCTCCTGTTCCGTACAGGTTGCAATTTGTCCTGAGGATGAACGGGAAGAGGGCGAACCAATGAGAGACTAGCTCTAGGTGTTGGGACAGGCACAGGTCACTCTATTTTCCCATCAGGAAGAAGAATTAACCACAAGCTCAGCCTGCACCCCAGAACCAGAAGAGGGCCTGAAGCAATCCTGCGCTTTTGCGGCCAGCTCCCAAAAAAGCGAGTTGAAAAATGGAGCTCAGGGGCACTGCAATTCACAAACCTGCACAGTTTTAAATGATACCTCTCGTCCACAATTATACTAAGGGAAGGCAACGAAGAGGCTTTGAAAGCAAGGCAGAATTGCAGGAAACAGATTTCAGGAGGTAGATTCGAATCGCCTTGAAAGCACATGAAAAGCGGCAAAACGTGGACAATGATGCCCTTGGCCAAAAAGGGCGTATGCGTTTTTTCCTGAATATATTCAGGAAAAAACGCATACGCCCTTTTTGGCCAACCAAGCAACCTGGAAAGGCCAATCAGCGCTCCAAAGAAGTCTCGCTTCCCAGCGGGCAAAAGGGCCATGCGGAAAAAAGTGTCCAAACCAGAAATGCAGGACCGGCCATGGAGAAATGGGAGCCTTGCTACGCTGATGGGTGGGATGTAAATTGCCAACAGCCACTCTGGAGAAGTGTACGGTGTGTTCTGAAACATCTAAAAAACACAGCTTGGAGAGCATAGGGCACTTCCACTCATGGGCGTATAAATTGGGAAAACTAAAAATCAGCAAGACACAGGCACCCCAAAGTTTAGGGCTGCTCTGTGGACAAGAACCCCCACTTCATTACACCTTAAATATCCTAGGAAAGAGAAAAATGGATAAAGAAGTTGTGGTCCTCATGTACAATGGAATATCACTCAGCCTTGAAATCAACGTCATAAGGATAGTAGCAGCACGATGAGTGGATTTAGGTTCGACGATTCTAAGTGAAATAAGTCACACAGAAAAAGACACTTATCATAAGATATCACTTAGAGTGGGAATTTAAAAACCGCTACACTTGAACTGAATTGCAAAACAGAACAGAGTCCCACGTTTAGGAAACACACTATGGCTGCTGAACGGGAAAGGTGAGGTGGGGTGATGCATAAAACAAGGGTTTCAAATTAGCTCCGATACCGTTCCATAAACCCAATATGTAAGAGACAAGACCTATTCCTTTTTCAGTGAACTGGACTCAACACCCCCTATTCACCGCACAAGAATATATCTGACTAGTAAGAATCTTCAAACCTATGTATTGATATCTCTCTGTAAGTGAGTCAAGGGGGTGTAAAGCGGCATAAACACAGCCGTGAAAAGCAGCTAAACCCCATTATAAAACTAAATTACTTTTCAAAACCCGTGAAACAAAGACAGTGAAAGAGAGAGAAATTCTTACAAAATTCGTTCAGGGGCTGTGATGCAACCTGGATTGACCATATCTAGACCCACAGCTGATTGAGACATAAGGGTGGACACTCTTGGGGCTGAGAGGTTCGGTGAGGTTGGGTGAGCCAACGCAGACCCTTTCAAGTAATACTGCATGGTACCCATCCCATGGGTCCCAAATCTCCAGGTTCAAGGGCATCTTCCTACGTCGAAAACAGGCATGAGAAACCCAGAAGATGGTACACCGTGTGATCGGGAAAGGTTTCTAAAACGCACCTCATTTCTCATCTCCTTTGCTCGGGTTCGCCATTCCAGCCGATTTACTAGCCATCTCCCTCCTTGGAGAATCAGCACCTTTAACCTCCTGTTCCGTACAGGTTGCAATTTGTCCTGAGGATGAACGGGAAGAGGGGGAACCAATGAGAGACTAGCTCTAGGTGTTGGGACAGGCACAGGTCACTCTATTTTCCCATCAGGAAGAAGAATTAAGCACAAGCTCAGCCTGCCCCCCAGAACCAGAAGAGGGCCTGAAGCAATCCTGCGCTTTTGCGGCCGGCTCCCAAAAAAGCGAGTTGAAAAATGGAGCTCAGGGGCACTGCAATTCACAAACCTGCACAGTTTTAAATGATACCTCTCGTCCACAAATATACTAAGGGAAGGCAACGAAGAGGCTTTGAAAGCAAGGCAGAATTGCAGGAAACAGATTTCAGGAGGTAGATTCGAATCGCCTTGAAAGCACATGAAAAGCGGCAAAACGTGGACAATGATGCCCTTGGCCAAAAAGGGCGTATGCGTTTTTTCCTGAATATATTCAGGAAAAAACGCATACGCCCTTTTTGGCCAACCAAGCAACCTGGAAAGGCCAATCAGCGCTCCAAAGAAGTCTCGCTTCCCAGCGGGCAAAAGGGCCATGCGGAAAAAAGTGTCCAAACCAGAAATGCAGGACCGGCCATGGAGAAATGGGAGCCTTGCTACGCTGATGGGTGGGATGTAAATTGCCAACAGCCACTCTGGAGAAGTGTACGGTGTGTTCTGAAACATCTAAAAAACACAGCTTGGAGAGCATAGGGCACTTCCACTCATGGGCGTATAAATTGGGAAAACTAAAAATCAGCAAGACACAGGCACCCCAAAGTTTAGGGCTGCTCTGTGGACAAGAACCCCCACTTCATTACACCTTAAATATCCTAGGAAAGAGAAAAATGGATAAAGAAGTTGTGGTCCTCATGTACAATGGAATATCACTCAGCCATGAAATCAACGTCATAAGGCTAGTAGCAGCACGATGAGTGGATTTAGGTTCGACGATTCTAAGTGAAATAAGTCACACAGAGAAAGACACTTATCATAAGATACCACTTAGAGAGGGAATGTAAAAACCGCTACACTTGAACTGAATTGCAAAACAGAACAGAGTCCCACGTTTAGGAAACACACTATGGCTGCTGAACGGGAAAGGTGAGGTGGGGTGATGCATAAAACAAGGGTTTCAAATTAGCTCCGATACCGTTCCATAAACCCAATATGTAAGAGACAAGACCTATTCCTTTTTCAGTGAACTGGACTCAACACCCCCTATTCACCGCACAAGAATATATCTGACTAGTAAGAATCTTCAAACCTATGTATTGATATCTCTCTGTAAGTGAGTCAAGGGGGTGTAAAGCGGCATAAACACAGCCGTGAAAAGCAGCTAAACCCCATTATAAAAATAAATTACTTTTCAAAACCCGTGAAACAAAGACAGTGAAAGAGAGAGAAATTCTTACAAAATTCGTTCAGGGGCTGTGATGCAACCTGGATTGACCATATCTAGACCCACAGCTGATTGAGACATAAGGGTGGACACTCTTGGGGCTGAGAGGTTCGGTTAGGTTGGGTGAGCCAACGCAGACCCTTTCAAGTAATACTGCATGGTACCCATCCCATGGGTCCCAAATCTCCAGGTTCAAGGGCATCTTCCTACGTCGAAAACAGGCATGAGAAACCCAGAAGATGGTACACCGTGTGATCGGGAAAGGTTTCTAAAACGCACCTCATTTCTCATCTCCTTTGCTCGGGTTCGCCATTCCAGCCGATTTACTAGCCATCTCCCTCCTTGGAGAATCAGCACCTTTAACCTCCTGTTCCGTACAGGTTGCAATTTGTCCTGAGGATGAACGGGAAGAGGGGGAACCAATGAGAGACTAGCTCTAGGTGTTGGGACAGGCACAGGTCACTCTATTTTCCCATCAGGAAGAAGAATTAAGCACAAGCTCAGCCTGCCCCCCAGAACCAGAAGAGGGCCTGAAGCAATCCTGCGCTTTTGCGGCCAGCTCCCAAAAAAGCGAGTTGAAAAATGGAGCTCAGGGGCACTGCAATTCACAAACCTGCACAGTTTTAAATGATACCTCTCGTCCACAAATATACTAAGGGAAGGCAACGAAGAGGCTTTGAAAGCAAGGCAGAATTGCAGGAAACAGATTTCAGGAGGTAGATTCGAATCGCCTTGAAAGCACATGAAAAGCGGCAAAACGTGGACAATGATGCCCTTGGCCAAAAAGGGCGTATACGTTTTTTCCTGAATATATTCAGGAAAAAACGCATACGCCCTTTTTGGCCAACCAAGCAACCTGGAAAGGCCAATCAGCGCTCCAAAGAAGTCTCGCTTCCCAGCGGGCAAAAGGGCCATGCGGAAAAAAGTGTCCAAACCAGAAATGCAGGACCGGCCATGGAGAAATGGGAGCCTTGCTAAGCTGATGGGTGGGATGTAAATTGCCAACAGCCACTCTGGAGAAGTGTACGGTGTGTTCTGAAACATCTAAAAAACACAGCTTGGAGAGCATAGGGCACTTCCACTCATGGGCGTATAAATTGGGAAAACTAAAAATCAGCAAGACACAGGCACCCCAAAGTTTAGGGCTGCTCTGTGGACAAGAACCCCCACTTCATTACACCTTAAATATCCTAGGAAAGAGAAAAATGGATAAAGAAGTTGTGGTCCTCATGTACAATGGAATATCACTCAGCCATGAAATCAACGTCATAAGGCTAGTAGCAGCACGATGAGTGGATTTAGGTACGACGATTCTAAGTGAAATAAGTCACACAGAGAAAGACACTTATCATAAGATACCACTTAGAGAGGGAATGTAAAAACCGCTACACTTGAACTGAATTGCAAAACAGAACAGAGTCACACGTTTAGGAAACACACTATGGCTGCTGAACGGGAAAGGTGAGGTGGGGTGATGCATAAAACAAGGGTTTCAAATTAGCTCCGATACCGTTCCATAAACCCAATATGTAAGAGACAAGACCTATTCCTTTTTCAGTGAACTGGACTCAACACCCCCTATTCACCGCACAAGAATGTATCTGACTAGTAAGAATCTTCAAACCTATGTATTGATATCTCTCCGTAAGTGAGTCAAGGGGGTGTAAAGCGGCATAAACACAGCCGTGAAAAGCAGCTAAACCCCATTATAAAAATAAATTACTTTTCAAAACCCGTGAAACAAAGACAGTGAAAGAGAGAGAAATTCTTACAAAATTCGTTCAGGGGCTGTGATGCAACCTGGATTGACCATATCTAGACCCACAGCTGATTGAGACATAAGGGTGGACACTCTTGGGGCTGAGAGGTTTGGTGAGGTTGGGTGAGCCAACGCAGACCCTTTCAAGTAATACTGCATGGTACCCATCCCATGGGTCCCAAATCTCCAGGTTCAAGGGCATCTTCCTACGTCGAAAACAGGCATGAGAAACCCAGAAGATGGTACACCGTGTGATCGGGAAAGGTTTTCTAAAACGCACCTCATTTCTCATCTCCTTTACTCGGGTTCGCCATTCCAGCCGATTTACTAGCCATCTCTCTCCTTGGAGAATCAGCACCTTTAACCTCCTGTTCCGTACAGGTTGCAATTTGTCCTGAGGATGAAGGGGAAGAGGGGGAACCAATGAGAGACTAGCTCTAGGTGTTGGGACAGGCACAGGTCACTCTATTTTCCCATCAGGAAGAAGAATTAAGCACAAGCTCAGCCTGCCCCCCAGAACCAGAAGAGGGCCTGAAGCAATCCTGCGCTTTTGCGGTCAGCTCCCAAAAAAGCGAGTTGAAAAATGGAGCTCAGGGGCACTGCAATTCACAAACCTGCAGAGTTTTAAATGATACCTCTCGTCCACAAATATATTAAGGGAAGGCAACGAAGAGGCTTTGAAAGCAAGGCAGAATTGCAGGAAACAGATTTCAGGAGGTAGATTCGAATCGCCTTGAAAGCACATGAAAAGCGGCAAAACGTGGACAATGATGCCCTTGGCCAAAAAGGGCGTATGCGTTTTTTCCTGAATATATTCAGGAAAAAACGCATACGCCCTTTTTGGCCAACCAAGCAACCTGGAAAGGCCAATCAGCGCTCCAAAGAAGTCTCGCTTCCCAGCGGGCAAAAGGGCCATGCGGAAAAAAGTGTCCAAACCAGAAATGCAGGACCGGCCATGGAGAAATGGGAGCCTTGCTACGCTGATGGGTGGGATGTAAATTGCCAACAGCCACTCTGGAGAAGTGTACGGTGTGTCCTGAAACATCTAAAACACACAGCTTGGAGAGCATAGGGCACTTCCACTCATGGGCGTATAAATTGGGAAAACTAAACATCAGCAAGACACAGGCACCCCAAAGTTTAGGGCTGCTCTGTGGACAAGAACCCCCACTTCATTACACCTTAAATATCCTAGGAAAGGGAAAAATGGATAAAGAAGTTGTGGTCCTCATGTACAATGGAATATCACTCAGCCATGAAATCAACGTCATAAGGCTAGTAGCAGCACGATGAGTGGATTTAGGTACGACGATTCTAAGTGAAATAAGTCACACAGAAAAAGACACTTATCATAAGATATCACTTCTAGAGGGAATGTAAAAACCGCTACACTTGAACTGAATTGCAAAACAGAACAGAGTCACACGTTTAGGAAACACACTATGGCTGCTGAACGGGAAAGGTGAGGTGGGGTGATGCATAAAACAAGGGTTTCAAATTAGCTCCGATACCGTTCCATAAACCCAATATGTAAGAGACAAGACCTATTCCTTTTTCAGTGAACTGGACTCAACACCCCCTATTCACCGCACAAGAATGTATCTGACTAGTAAGAATCTTCAAACCTATGTATTGATATCTCTCTGTAAGTGAGTCAAGGGGGTGTAAAGCGGCATAAACACAGCCGTGAAAAGCAGCTAAACCCCATTATAAAAATAAATTACTTTTCAAAACCCGTGAAACAAAGACAGTGAAAGCGAGAGAAATTCTTACAAAATTCGTTCACGGGCTGTGATGCAACCTGGATTGACCATATCTAGACCCACAGCTGATTGAGACATAAGGGTGGACACTCTTGGGGCTGAGAGGTTCGGTGAGGTTGGGTGAGCCAACGCAGACCCTTTCAAGTAATACTGCATGGTACCCATCCCATGGGTCCCAAATCTCCAGGTTCAAGGGCATCTTCCTACGTCGAAAACAGGCATGAGAAACCCAGAAGATGGTACACCGTGTGATCGGGAAAGGTTTCTAAAACGCACCTCATTTCTCATCTCCTTTGCTCGGGTTCGCCATTCCAGCCGATTTACTAGCCATCTCCCTCCTTGGAGAATCAGCACCTTTAACCTCCTGTTCCGTACAGGTTGCAATTTGTCCTGAGGATGAACGGGAAGAGGGGGAACCAATGAGAGACTAGCTCTAGGTGTTGGGACAGGCACAGGTCACTCTATTTTCCCATCAGGACGAAGAATCAAGCACAAGCTCAGCCTGCCCCCCAGAACCAGAAGAGGGCCTGAAGCAATCCTGCGCTTTTGCGGCCAGCTCCCAAAAAAGCGAGTTGAAAAATGGAGCTCAGGGGCACTGCAATTCACAAACCTGCAGAGTTTTAAATGATACCTCTCGTCCACAAATATATTAAGGGAAGGCAACGAAGAGGCTTTGAAAGCAAGGCAGAATTGCAGGAAACAGATTTCAGGAGGTAGATTCGAATCGCCTTGAAAGCACATGAAAAGCGGCAAAACGTGGACAATGATGCCCTTGGCCAAAAAGGGCGTATGCGTTTTTTCCTGAATATATTCAGGAAAAAAACGCATACGCCCTTTTTGGCCAACCAAGCAACCTGGAAAGGCCAATCAGCGCTCCAAAGAAGTCTCGCTTCCCAGCGGGCAAAAGGGCCATGGGGAAAAAAGTGTCCAAACCAGAAATGCAGGACCGGCCATGGAGAAATGGGAGCCTTGCTACGCTGATGGGTGGGATGTAAATTGCCAACAGCCACTCTGGAGAAGTGTACGGTGTGTTCTGAAACATCTAAAAAACACAGCTTGGAGAGCATAGGGCACTTCCACTCATGGGCGTATAAATTGGGAAAACTAAAAATCAGCAAGACACAGGCACCCCAAAGTTTAGGGCTGCTCTGTGGACAAGAACCCCCACTTCATTACACCTTAAATATCCTAGGAAAGAGAAAAATGGATAAAGAAGTTGTGGTCCTCATGTACAATGGAATATCACTCAGCCATGAAATCAACGTCATAAGGCTAGTAGCAGCACGATGAGTGGATTTAGGTTCGACGATTCTAAGTGAAATAAGTCACACAGAAAAAGACACTTATCATAAGATATCACTTAGAGTGGGAATTTAAAAACCGCTACACTTGAACTGAATTGCAAAACAGAACAGAGTCCCACGTTTAGGAAACACACTATGGCTGCTGAACGGGAAAGGTGAGGTGGGGTGATGCATAAAACAAGGGTTTCAAATTAGCTCCGATACCGTTCCATAAACCCAATATATAAGAGACAAGACCTATTCCTTTTTCAGTGAACTGGACTCAACACCCCCTATTCACCGCACAAGAATATATCTGACTAGTAAGAATCTTCAAACCTATGTATTGATATCTCTCTGTAAGTGAGTCAAGGGGGTGTAAAGCGGCATAAACACAGCCGTGAAAAGCAGCTAAACCCCATTATAAAACTAAATTACTTTTCAAAACCCGTGAAACAAAGACAGTGAAAGAGAGAGAAATTCTTACAAAATTCGTTCAGGGGCTGTGATGCAACCTGGATTGACCATATCTAGACCCACAGCTGATTGAGACATAAGGGTGGACACTCTTGGGGCTGAGAGGTTCGGTGAGGTTGGGTGAGCCAACGCAGACCCTTTCAAGTAATACTGCATGGTACCCATCCCATGGGTCCCAAATCTCCAGGTTCAAGGGCATCTTCCTACGTCGAAAACAGGCATGAGAAACCCAGAAGATGGTACACCGTGTGATCGGGAAAGGTTTCTAAAACGCACCTCATTTCTCATCTCCTTTGCTCGGGTTCGCCATTCCAGCCGATTTACTAGCCATCTCCCTCCTTGGAGAATCAGCACCTTTAACCTCCTGTTCCGTACAGGTTGCAATTTGTCCTGAGGATGAACGGGAAGAGGGGGAACCAATGAGAGACTAGCTCTAGGTGTTGGGACAGGCACAGGTCACTCTATTTTCCCATCAGGAAGAAGAATTAAGCACAAGCTCAGCCTGCCCCCCAGAACCAGAAGAGGGCCTGAAGCAATCCTGCGCTTTTGCGGCCGGCTCCCAAAAAAGCGAGTTGAAAAATGGAGCTCAGGGGCACTGCAATTCACAAACCTGCACAGTTTTAAATGATACCTCTCGTCCACAAATATACTAAGGGAAGGCAACGAAGAGGCTTTGAAAGCAAGGCAGAATTGCAGGAAACAGATTTCAGGAGGTAGATTCGAATCGCCTTGAAAGCACATGAAAAGCGGCAAAACGTGGACAATGATGCCCTTGGCCAAAAAGGGCGTATGCGTTTTTTCCTGAATATATTCAGGAAAAAACGCATACGCCCTTTTTGGCCAACCAAGCAACCTGGAAAGGCCAATCAGCGCTCCAAAGAAGTCTCGCTTCCCAGCGGGCAAAAGGGCCATGCGGAAAAAAGTGTCCAAACCAGAAATGCAGGACCGGCCATGGAGAAATGGGAGCCTTGCTACGCTGATGGGTGGGATGTAAATTGCCAACAGCCACTCTGGAGAAGTGTACGGTGTGTTCTGAAACATCTAAAAAACACAGCTTGGAGAGCATAGGGCACTTCCACTCATGGGCGTATAAATTGGGAAAACTAAAAATCAGCAAGACACAGGCACCCCAAAGTTTAGGGCTGCTCTGTGGACAAGAACCCCCACTTCATTACACCTTAAATATCCTAGGAAAGAGAAAAATGGATAAAGAAGTTGTGGTCCTCATGTACAATGGAATATCACTCAGCCATGAAATCAACGTCATAAGGCTAGTAGCAGCACGATGAGTGGATTTAGGTTCGACGATTCTAAGTGAAATAAGTCACACAGAAAAAGACACTTATCATAAGATATCACTTAGAGTGGGAATGTAAAAACCGCTACACTTGAACTGAATTGCAAAACAGAACAGAGTCCCACGTTTAGGAAACACACTATGGCTGCTGAACGGGAAAGGTGAGGTGGGGTGATGCATAAAACAAGGGTTTCAAATTAGCTCCGATACCGTTCCATAAACCCAATATGTAAGAGACAAGACCTATTCCTTTTTCAGTGAACTGGACTCAACACCCCCTATTCACCGCACAAGAATATATCTGACTAGTAAGAATCTTCAAACCTATGTATTGATATCTCTCTGTAAGTGAGTCAAGGGGGTGTAAAGCGGCATAAACACAGCCGTGAAAAGCAGCTAAACCCCATTATAAAACTAAATTACTTTTCAAAACCCGTGAAACAAAGACAGTGAAAGAGAGAGAAATTCTTACAAAATTCGTTCAGGGGCTGTGATGCAACCTGGATTGACCATATCTAGACCCACAGCTGATTGAGACATAAGGGTGGACACTCTTGGGGCTGAGAGGTTCGGTGAGGTTGGGTGAGCCAACGCAGACCCTTTCAAGTAATACTGCATGGTACCCATCCCATGGGTCCCAAATCTCCAGGTTCAAGGGCATCTTCCTACGTCGAAAACAGGCATGAGAAACCCAGAAGATGGTACACCGTGTGATCGGGAAAGGTTTCTAAAACGCACCTCATTTCTCATCTCCTTTGCTCGGGTTCGCCATTCCAGCCGATTTACTAGCCATCTCCCTCCTTGGAGAATCAGCACCTTTAACCTCCTGTTCCGTACAGGTTGCAATTTGTCCTGAGGATGAACGGGAAGAGGGGGAACCAATGAGAGACTAGCTCTAGGTGTTGGGACAGGCACAGGTCACTCTATTTTCCCATCAGGAAGAAGAATTAAGCACAAGCTCAGCCTGCCCCCCAGAACCAGAAGAGGGCCTGAAGCAATCCTGCGCTTTTGCGGCCGGCTCCCAAAAAAGCGAGTTGAAAAATGGAGCTCAGGGGCACTGCAATTCACAAACCTGCACAGTTTTAAATGATACCTCTCGTCCACAAATATATTAAGGGAAGGCAACGAAGAGGCTTTGAAAGCAAGGCAGAATTGCAGGAAACAGATTTCAGGAGGTAGATTCGAATCGCCTTGAAAGCACATGAAAAGCGGCAAAACGTGGACAATGATGCCCTTGGCCAAAAAGGGCGTATGCGTTTTTTCCTGAATATATTCAGGAAAAAACGCATACGCCCTTTTTGGCCAACCAAGCAACCTGGAAAGGCCAATCAGCGCTCCAAAGAAGTCTCGCTTCCCAGCGGGCAAAAGGGCCATGCGGAAAAATGTGTCCAAACCAGAAATGCAGGACCGGCCATGGAGAAATGGGAGCCTTGCTAAGCTGATGGGTGGGATGTAAATTGCCAACAGCCACTCTGGAGAAGTGTACAGTGTGTTCTGAAACATCTAAAAAACACAGCTTGGAGAGCATAGGGCACTTCCACTCATGGGCGTATAAATTGGGAAAACTAAAAATCAGCAAGACACAGGCACCCCAAAGTTTAGGGCTGCTCTGTGGACAAGAACCCCCACTTCATTACACCTTAAATATCCTAGGAAAGAGAAAAATGGATAAAGAAGTTGTGGTCCTCATGTACAATGGAATATCACTCAGCCATGAAATCCACGTCATAAGGCTAGTAGCAGCACGATGAGTGGATTTAGGTACGACGATTCTAAGTGAAATAAGTCACACAGAAAAAGACACTTATCATAAGATATCACTTCTAGAGGGAATGTAAAAACCGCTACACTTGAACTGAATTGCAAAACAGAACAGAGTCCCACGTTTAGGAAACACACTATGGCTGCTGAACGGGAAAGGTGAGGTGGGGTGATGCATAAAACAAGGGTTTCAAATTAGCTCCGATACCGTTCCATAAACCCAATATGTAAGAGAAAAGACCTATTCCTTTTTCAGTGAACTGGACTCAACACCCCCTATTCACCGCACAAGAATATATCTGACTAGTAAGAATCTTCAAACCTATGTATTGATATCTCTCTGTAAGTGAGTCAAGGGGGTGTAAAGCGGCATAAACACAGCCGTGAAAAGCAGCTAAACCCCATTATAAAACTAAATTACTTTTCAAAACCCGTGAAACAAAGACAGTGAAAGAGAGAGAAATTCTTACAAAATTCGTTCAGGGGCTGTGATGCAACCTGGATTGACCATATCTAGACCCACAGCTGATTGAGACATAAGGGTGGACACTCTTGGGGCTGAGAGGTTCGGTGAGGTTGGGTGAGCCAACGCAGACCCTTTCAAGTAATACTGCATGGTACCCATCCCATGGGTCCCAAATCTCCAGGTTCAAGGGCATCTTCCTACGTCGAAAACAGGCATGAGAAACCCAGAAGATGGTACACCGTGTGATCGGGAAAGGTTTCTAAAACGCACCTCATTTCTCATCTCCTTTGCTCGGGTTCGCCATTCCAGCCGATTTACTAGCCATCTCCCTCCTTGGAGAATCAGCACCTTTAACCTCCTGTTCCGTACAGGTTGCAATTTGTCCTGAGGATGAACGGGAAGAGGGGGAACCAATGAGAGACTAGCTCTAGGTGTTGGGACAGGCACAGGTCACTCTATTTTCCCATCAGGAAGAAGAATTAAGCACAAGCTCAGCCTGCCCCCCAGAACCAGAAGAGGGCCTGAAGCAATCCTGCGCTTTTGCGGCCGGCTCCCAAAAAAGCGAGTTGAAAAATGGAGCTCAGGGGCACTGCAATTCACAAACCTGCACAGTTTTAAATGATACCTCTCGTCCAAAAATATACTAAGGGAAGGCAACGAAGAGGCTTTGAAAGCAAGGCAGAATTGCAGGAAACAGATTTCAGGAGGTAGATTCGAATCGCCTTGAAAGCACATGAAAAGCGGCAAAACGTGGACAATGATGCCCTTGGCCAAAAAGGGCGTATGCGTTTTTTCCTGAATATATTCAGGAAAAAACGCATACGCCCTTTTTGGCCAACCAAGCAACCTGGAAAGGCCAATCAGCGCTCCAAAGAAGTCTCGCTTCCCAGCGGGCAAAAGGGCCATGCGGAAAAAAGTGTCCAAACCAGAAATGCAGGACCGGCCATGGAGAAATGGGAGCCTTGCTAAGCTGATGGGTGGGATGTAAATTGCCAACAGCCACTCTGGAGAAGTGTACGGTGTGTTCTGAAACATCTAAAAAACACAGCTTGGAGAGCATAGGGCACTTCCACTCATGGGCGTATAAATTGGGAAAACTAAAAATCAGCAAGACACAGGCACCCCAAAGTTTAGGGCTGCTCTGTGGACAAGAACCCCCACTTCATTACACCTTAAATATCCTAGGAAAGAGAAAAATGGATAAAGAAGTTGTGGTCCTCATGTACAATGGAATATCACTCAGCCATGAAATCCACGTCATAAGGCTAGTAGCAGCACGATGAGTGGATTTAGGTACGACGATTCTAAGTGAAATAAGTCACACAGAAAAAGACACTTTTCATAAGATATCACTTCTAGAGGGAATGTAAAAACCGCTACACTTGAACTGAATTGCAAAACAGAACAGAGTCACACGTTTAGGAAACACACTATGGCTGCTGAACGGGAAAGGTGAGGTGGGGTGATGCATAAAACAAGGGTTTCAAATTAGCTCCGATACCGTTCCATAAACCCAATATGTAAGAGACAAGACCTATTCCTTTTTCAGTGAACTGGACTCAACACCCCCTATTCACCGCACAAGAATATATCTGACTAGTAAGAATCTTCAAACCTATGTATTGATATCTCTCTGTAAGTGAGTCAAGGGGGTGTAAAGCGGCATAAACACAGCCGTGAAAAGCAGCTAAACCCCATTATAAAAATAAATTACTTTTCAAAACCCGTGAAACAAAGACAGTGAAAGAGAGAGAAATTCTTACAAAATTCGTTCAGGGGCTGTGATGCAACCTGGATTGACCATATCTAGACCCACAGCTGATTGAGACATAAGGGTGGACACTCTTGGGGCTGAGAGGTTCGGTGAGGTAGGGTGAGCCAACGCAGACCCTTTCAAGTAATACTGCATGGTACCCATCCCATGGGTCCCAAATCTCCAGGTTCAAGGGCATCTTCCTACGTCGAAAACAGGCATGAGAAACCCAGAAGATGGTACACCGTGTGATCGGGAAAGGTTTCTAAAACGCACCTCATTTCTCATCTCCTTTGCTCGGGTTCGCCATTCCAGCCGATTTACTAGCCATCTCTCTCCTTGGAGAATCAGCACCTTTAACCTCCTGTTCCGTACAGGTTGCAATTTGTCCTGAGGATGAAGGGGAAGAGGGGGAACCAATGAGAGACTAGCTCTAGGTGTTGGGACAGGCACAGGTCACTCTATTTTCCCATCAGGAAGAAGAATTAAGCACAAGCTCAGCCTGCCCCCCAGAACCAGAAGAGGGCCTGAAGCAATCCTGCGCTTTTGCGGCCGGCTCCCAAAAAAGCGAGTTGAAAAATGGAGCTCAGGGGCACTGCAATTCACAAACCTGCACAGTTTTAAATGATACCTCTCGTCCACAAATATACTAAGGGAAGGCAACGAAGAGGCTTTGAAAGCAAGGCAGAATTGCAGGAAACAGATTTCAGGAGGTAGATTCGAATCGCCTTGAAAGCACATGAAAAGCGGCAAAACGTGGACAATGATGCCCTTGGCCAAAAAGGGCGTATGCGTTTTTTCCTGAATATATTCAGGAAAAAACGCATACGCCCTTTTTGGCCAACCAAGCAACCTGGAAAGGCCAATCAGCGCTCCAAAGAAGTCTCGCTTCCCAGCGGGCAAAAGGGCCATGCGGAAAAAAGTGTCCAAACCAGAAATGCAGGACCGGCCATGGAGAAATGGGAGCCTTGCTAAGCTGATGGGTGGGATGTAAATTGCCAACAGCCACTCTGGAGAAGTGTACGGTGTGTTCTGAAACATCTAAAAAACACAGCTTGGAGAGCATAGGGCACTTCCACTCATGGGCGTATAAATTGGGAAAACTAAAAATCAGCAAGACACAGGCACCCCAAAGTTTAGGGCTGCTCTGTGGACAAGAACCCCCACTTCATTACACCTTAAATATCCTAGGAAAGAGAAAAATGGATAAAGAAGTTGTGGTCCTCATGTACAATGGAATATCACTCAGCCATGAAATCCACGTCATAAGGCTAGTAGCAGCACGATGAGTGGATTTAGGTACGACGATTCTAAGTGAAATAAGTCACACAGAAAAAGACACTTATCATAAGATATCACTTCTAGAGGGAATGTAAAAACCGCTACACTTGAACTGAATTGCAAAACAAAACAGAGTCACACGTTTAGGAAACACACTATGGCTGCTGAACGGGAAAGGTGAGGTGGGGTGATGCATAAAACAAGGGTTTCAAATTAGCTCCGATACCGTTCCATAAACCCAATATGTAAGAGACAAGACCTATTGCTTTTTCAGTGAACTGGACTCAACACCCCCTAGTCACCGCACAAGAATATATCTGACTAGTAAGAATCTTCAAACCTATGTATTGATATCTCTCTGTAAGTGAGTCAAGGGGGTGTAAAGCGGCATAAACACAGCCGTGAAAAGCAGCTAAACCCCATTATAAAAATAAATTACTTTTCAAAACCCGTGAAACAAAGACAGTGAAAGAGAGAGAAATTCTTACAAAATTCGTTCAGGGGCTGTGATGCAACCTGGATTGACCATATCTAGACCCACAGCTGAATGAGACATAAGGGTGGACACTCTTGGGGCTGAGAGGTTCGGTGAGGTTGGGTGAGCCAACGCAGACCCTTTCAAGTAATACTGCATGGTACCCATCCCATGGGTCCCAAATCTCCAGGTTCAAGGGCATCTTCCTACGTCGAAAACAGGCATGAGAAACCCAGAAGATGGTACACCGTGTGATCGGGAAAGGTTTCTAAAACGCACCTCATTTCTCATCTCCTTTGCTCGGGTTCGCCATTCCAGCCGATTTACTAGCCATCTCCCTCCTTGGAGAATCAGCACCTTTAACCTCCTGTTCCGTACAGGTTGCAATTTGTCCTGAGGATGAACGGGAAGAGGGGGAACTAAAGAGAGACTAGCTCTAGGTGTTGGGACAGGCACAGGTCACTCTATTTTCCCATCAGGAAGAAGAATCAAGCACAAGTTCAGCCTGCCCCCCAGAACCAGAAGAGGGCCTGAAGCAATCCTGCGCTTTTGCGGCCAGCTCCCAAAAAAGCGAGTTGAAAAATGGAGCTCAGGGGCACTGCAATTCACAAACCTGCAGAGTTTTAAATGATACCTCTCGTCCACAAATATATTAAGGGAAGGCAACGAAGAGGCTTTGAAAGCAAGGCAGAATTGCAGGAAACAGATTTCAGGAGGTAGATTCGAATCGCCTTGAAAGCACATGAAAAGCGGCAAAACGTGGACAATGATGCCCTTGGCCAAAAAGGGCGTATGCGTTTTTTCCTGAATATATTCAGGAAAAAACGCATACGCCCTTTTTGGCCAACCAAGCAACCTGGAAAGGCCAATCAGCGCTCCAAAGAAGTCTCGCTTCCCAGCGGGCAAAAGGGCCATGGGGAAAAAAGTGTCAAAACCAGAAATGCAGGACCGGCCATGGAGAAATGGGAGCCTTGCTACGCTGATGGGTGGGATGTAAATTGCCAACAGGCACTCCGGAGAAGTGTACGGTGTGTTCTGAAACATCTAAAAACACAGCTTGGAGAGCATAGGGCACTTCCACTCATGGGCGTATAAATTGGGAAAACTAAAAATCAGCAAGACACAGGCACCCCAAAGTTTAGGGCTGCTCTGTTGACAAGAACCGCCACTTCATTACACCTTAAATATCCTAGGAAAGAGAAAAATGGATAAAGAAGTTGTGGTCCTCATGCACAATGGAATATCACTCAGCCATGAAATCAACGTCATAAGGCTAGTAGCAGCACGATGAGTGGATTTAGGTACGACGATTCTAAGTGAAATAAGTCACACAGAAAAAGACACTTATCATAAGATATCACTTAGAGAGGGAATGTAAAAACCGCTACACTTGAACTGAATTGCATAACAGAACAGAGTCACACGTTTAGGAAACACACTATGGCTGCTGAACGGGAAAGGTGAGGTGGGGTGATGCATAAAACAAGGGTTTCAAATTAGCTCCGATACCGTTCCATAATCCCAATATGTAAGAGACAAGACCTATTCCTTTTTCAGTGAACTGGACTCAACACCCCCTATTCACCACACAAGAATATATCTGACTAGTAAGAATCTTCAAACCTATGTATTGATATCTCTCTGTAAGTGAGTCAAGGGGGTGTAAAGCGGCATAAACACAGCCGTGAAAAGCAGCTAAACCCCATTATAAAAATAAATTACTTTTCAAAACCCGTGAAACAAAGACAGTGAAAGCGAGAGAAATTCTTACAAAATTCGTTCACGGGCTGTGATGCAACCTGGATTGACCATATCTAGACCCACAGCTGATTGAGACATAAGGGTGGACACTCTTGGGGCTGAGAGGTTCGGTGAGGTTGGGTGAGCCAACGCAGACCCTTTCAAGTAATACTGCATGGTACCCATCCCATGGGTCCCAAATCTCCAGGTTCAAGGGCATCTTCCTACGTCGAAAACAGGCATGAGAAACCCAGAAGATGGTACACCGTGTGATCGGGAAAGGTTTCTAAAACGCACCTCATTTCTCATCTCCTTTGCTCGGGTTCGCCATTCCAGCCGATTTACTAGCCATCTCCCTCCTTGGAGAATCAGCACCTTTAACCTCCTGTTCCGTACAGGTTGCAATTTGTCCTGAGGATGAACGGGAAGAGGGGGAACCAATGAGAGACTAGCTCTAGGTGTTGGGACAGGCACAGGTCACTCTATTTTCCCATCAGGAAGAAGAATCAAGCACAAGCTCAGCCTGCCCCCCAGAACCAGAAGAGGGCCTGAAGCAATCCTGCGCTTTTGCGGCCAGCTCCCAAAAAAGCGAGTTGAAAAATGGAGCTCAGGGGCACTGCAATTCACAAACCTGCAGAGTTTTAAATGATACCTCTCGTCCACAAATATACTAAGGGAAGGCAACGAAGAGGCTTTGAAAGCAAGGCAGAATTGCAGGAAACAGATTTCAGGAGGTAGATTCGAATCGCCTTGAAAGCACATGAAAAGCGGCAAAACGTGGACAATGATGCCCTTGGCCAAAAAGGGCGTATGCGTTTTTTCCTGAATATATTCAGGAAAAAACGCATACGCCCTTTTTGGCCAACCAAGCAACCTGGAAAGGCCAATCAGCGCTCCAAAGAAGTCTCGCTTCCCAGCGGGCAAAAGGGCCATGCGGAAAAAAGTGTCCAAACCAGAAATGCAGGACCGGCCATGGAGAAATGGGAGCATTGCTACGCTGATGGGTGGGATGTAAATTGCCAACAGGCACTCCGGAGAAGTGTACGGTGTGTTCTGAAACATCTAAAAACACAGCTTGGAGAGCATAGGGCACTTCCACTCATGGGCGTATAAATTGGGAAAAGTAAAAATCAGCAAGACACAGGCACCCCAAAGTTTAGGGCTGCTCTGTTGACAAGAACCCCCCTTCATTACACCTTAAATATCCTAGGAAAGAGAAAAATGGATAAAGAAGTTGTGGTCCTCATGTACAATGGAATATCACTCAGCCATGAAATCAACGTCATAAGGCTAGTAGCAGCACGATGAGTGGATTTAGGTACGACGATTCTAAGTGAAATAAGTCACACAGAAAAAGACACTTATCATAAGATATCACTTCTAGAGGGAATGTAAAAACCGCTACACTTGAACTGAATTGCAAAACAGAACAGAGTCACACGTTTAGGAAACACACTATGGCTGCTGAACGGGAAAGGTGAGGTGGGGTGATGCATAAAACAAGGGTTTCAAATTAGCTCCGATACCGTTCCATAAACCCAATATGTAAGAGACAAGACCTATTCCTTTTTCAGTGAACTGGACTCAACACCCCCTATTCACCACACAAGAATATATCTGACTAGTAAGAATCTTCAAACCTATGTATTGATATCTCTCTGTAAGTGAGTCAAGGGGGTGTAAAGCGGCATAAACACAGCCGTGAAAAGCAGCTAAACCCCATTATAAAAATAAATTACTTTTCAAAACCCGTGAAACAAAGACAGTGAAAGAGAGAGAAATTCTTACAAAATACATTCTGTGGCTGTGATGCAACCTGGATTGACCATATCTAGACCCACAGCTGATTGAGACATAGGGTGGACACTTTTGGGGCTGAGAGGTTTGGTGAGGTTGGGTGAGCCAACGCAGACCCTTTAAAATAATACTGCATGGTACCATCCCATGGGTCCCAAATCTCCAGGTTCAAGGGCATCTTCCTACATCGAAAACATGCAAGAGAAGCTCAGAAGATGGTACACCGTGTGATCGGGAAAGGTTTCTAAAACGCACCTCATTTCTCATCTCCTTTGCTCGGGTTCGCCATTCCAGCCTCTTTACTAGCCATCTCCCTCCTCGGAGAATCAGCACCTTTAACCTCCTGTTCCGTACAGGTTGCAATTTGTCCTGAGGATGAACGGGAAGAGGGGGAACCAATGAGCGACTAGCTCTAGGGGTTGGGACAAGCACAGGTCACTCTATTTTCCCATCAGGAAGAAGAATTAACCACAAGCTCAGCCTGCCCCCCAGAACCAGAAGAGGGCCTGAAGCCATCCTGCACTTTTGCGGCCAGCTCCCAAAAAACCGACTGGAAAAATGGAGCTCAGGGGCACTGCAATTCACAAACCTGCAGAGTTATAAATGATAACTCTCGTCCACAAATATATTGAGGGAAGGCAACGAAGAGGCTTTGAAAGCAAGGCAGAATTGCAGGAAACAGATTTCAGGAGGTAGATTCGAATCGCCTTGAAAGCACATGAAAAGCGGCAAAACGTGGACAATGATGCCCTTGGCCAAAAAGGGCATATGCGTGTTTTCCTGAATATATTCAGGAAAACACGCATACGCACTTTTGGGCCAACCAGGCAACCTGGAAAGGCAAATCAGCGCTCCAAAGAAGTCTCGCTTCCCAGCGGGCAAAAGGGCCATGCGGAAAAAAGTGTCCAAACCAGAAATGCAGGACCGGCCATGGAGAAATGGGAGCCTTGCTACGCTGATGGGCGGGATGTAAATTGCCAACAGCCACTCTGGAGAAGTGTACGGTGGGTCCTGAAACATCTAAAAAACACAGCTTGGAGAGCATAGGGCGCTTCCTCTCATGGGCGTATAAATTGGGAAAACTAAGAATCAGCAAGACACAGGCACCCCAAAGTTTAGGGCTGCTCTGTTGACAAAAACCCCCACTTCATTTCACCTTAAATATCCTAGGAAAGAGAAAAGTGGATAAAGAAGTTGTGGTCCTCATGTACAATGGAATATCCCTCAGCCATGAAATCCACGTCATAAGGCTAGTAGCAGCACGATGAGTGGATTTAGGTCCGACGATTCTAAGTGAAATAAGTCACACAGAAAAAGACAATTATCATAAGATGTCCCTTATAGAGGGAATGTAAAAACCGCTACACTTGAACTGAGTTACAAAACAGAACAGAGTCACACGTTTAGAAAACACACTATGGCTGCTGAACGTGAAAGGTGAGCTGGGGTGATGCATAAAACAAGGGTTTCAAATTAGCTCAGATACCGTTCCATAAACCCAATATGTAGTAGACAAGAACTACTCCTTGCTCAGTGAACTGGACTCAACACCCCCTATTCACCAGACAAGATTATATCTGACTAGTAAGAATCTTCAAACCTATGTATTGATATCTCTCTGTAAGTGAGTCAAGGGGGTGTAAAGCGGCATAAACACAGCCGTGAAAAGCAGCTAAACCCCATTATAAAAATAAATTACTTTGCAAAACCCGTGAAACAAAGACAGTGAAAGAGAGAGAAATTCTTACACATTTCGTTCAGGGGCTGTGATGCAACCTGGATTGACCATATCTAGACCCACAGCTGATTGAGACATAAGGGTGGACACTTTTGGGGCTGAGAGGTTTGGTGAGGTTGGGTGAGCCAACGCAGACCCTTTAAAGTAATACTGCATGGTACCCATCCCATGGGTCCCAAATCTCCAGGTTCAAGGGAATCTTCCTACATCGAAAACATGCATGAGAAACCCAGAAGATGGTACACCGTGTGATCGGGAAAGGTTTCTAAAACGCACCTCATTTCTCATCTCCTTTGCTCGGGTTCGCCATTCCAGCCACTTTACTACCCATCTCCCTCCTTGGAGAATCAGCACTTTTAACCTCCTGTTCCGTACAGGTTGCAATTTGTCCTGAGGATGAACGGGAAGAGGGCGAACCAATGAGAGACAAGCTCTAGGTGTTGGGACAGGCACAGGTCACTCTATTTTCCCATCAGGAAGAAGGATTAACCACAAGCTCAGCCTGCCCCCCCTGAACCAGAAGAGGGCCTGAAGCAATCCTGCACTTTTGCGGCCAGCTCCCAAAAAAGCGAGTTGAAAAATGGAGCTCATGGGCACTGCAATTCACAAACCTACAGAGTTAAAAATGATAACTCTCGTCCACAAATATATTGAGGGAAGGCAACGAAGAGGATTTGAAAGCAAGGCAGAATTGCAGGAAACAGATTTCAGGAGGTAGATTCGAATCGCCTTGAAAGCACATGAAAAGCGGCAAAACGTGGACAACGATGCCCTTGGCCAAAAAGGGCGTATGCGTTTTTTCCTGAATATATTCAGGAAAAAACGCATACGCCCTTTTTGGCCAACCAAGCAATCTTGAAATGCAAATCAGCGCTCCAAAGAAGTCTCGCTTCCCATCGGGCAAAAGGGCCATGCGGAAAAATGTGTCAAAACCAGAAATGCAGGACCGGCCATGGAGAAATGGGAGCCTTACTACGCTGATGGGCGGGATGTAAATTGCCAACAGCCACTCTGGAGAAGTGTACGGTGTGTCCTGAGACATCTAAAAAACACAGCTTAGAGAGTATAGGGCACTTCCACTCATGGGCGTATAAATTGGGAAAACTAAAATCAGCAAGACACAGGCACCCCAAAGTTTAGGGCTGCTCTGTTGGCAAACACCCCCACTTCATTACACCTTAAATATCCTAGGAAAGAGAAAACTGGATAAAGAAGTTGTGGTCCTCATGTACAATGGAATATCACTCAGCCATGAAATCAACGTCATAAGGCTAGTAGCAGCACGATGAGTGGATTTAGGTCCGACGATTCTAAGTGAAATAAGTCACACAGAAAAAGACACTTATCATAAGATATTACTTATAGAGGGAATGTAAAAACCGCTACATTGGAACTGAATTACAAAACAGAACAGAGTCACACGTTCAGAAAACACACTATGGCTGCTGAAGCGGAAAGGTGAGGTGGGGTGATGCATAAAACAAGGGTTTCAAATTAGCTCAGATACCGTTCCATAAACCCAATATGTAATAGACAAGACCTGCTCCTTGCTCAGTGAACTGGACTCAACACCCCCTATTCACCGCACAAGAATATATCTGACTAGTAAGAATCGTCAAACCTATGTACTGATATCTCTCTGTAAGTGAGTCAAGGGGGTGTAAAGCGGCATAAACACAGCCGTGAAAAGCAGCTAAACCCCATTATAAAAATAAATTACTTTTCAAAACCCGTGAAACAAAGACAGTGGAAGAGCGAGAAATTCTTACAAAATTCGTTCAGGGGCTGTGATGCAACCTGGATTGACCATATCTAGACCCACAGCTGATTGAGACATAAGGGTGGACACTCTTGGGGCTGAAAGGTTTGGTGAGGTTGTGTGAGCCAACGCAGACCCTTTAAAGTAATACTGCATGGTACCCATCCCATGGGTCCCAAATCTCTAGGTTAAAGGGCATCTTCCTACATCGAAAACATGCATGAGAAACCCAAAAGATGGTACACCATGTGATCGGGAAAGGTTTCTAAAACGCACCTCATTTCTCATCTCCTTGTGCTCGGGTTCGCCATTCCAGCCGCTTTACTAGCCATCTCCCTCCTTGGAGAATCAGCACCTTTAACCTCCTGTTCCGTACAGGTTGCAATTTGTCCTGAGGATGAACGGGAAGAGGGCGAACCAATGAGAGACTAGCTCTAGGTGTTGGGACAGGCACAGGTCACTCTATTTTCCCATCAGGAAGAAGAATTAAGCACAAGCTCAGCCTGCCCCCCAGAACCAGAAGAGGGTCTGAAGCAATCCTGCACTTTTGCGTCCAGCTCCCAAAAAAGCGAGTTGAAAAATGGAGCTCATGGGCACTGCAATTCACAAACCTGCAGAGTTAAAAATGATAACTCTCGTCCACAAATATATTAAGGGAAGGCAACGAAGAGGATTTGAAAGCAAGGCAGAATTGCAGGAAACAGATTTCAGGAGGTAGATTCGAATCGCCTTGAAAGCCCATGAAAAGCGGCAAAACGTGGACAGTGATGCCCTTGACCAAAAAGGGCGTATGCGTTTTTTCCTGAATATATTCAGGAAAAAACGCGTATGCCCTTTTTGGCCAACCAAGTAACCTGGAAAGGCAAATCAGCGCTCCAAAGAAGTCTCGCTTCCCAGCGGGCAAAAGGGCCATGCGGAAAAAAGTGTCCAAACCAGAAATGAAGGACCGGCCATGGAGAAATGGGAGCCTTGCGACGCTGATGGGTGGGATGTAAATTGCCAACAGCCACTCTGGAGAAGTGTACGCTGTGTCCTGAAACATCTAAAAAACACAGCTTAGAGAGCATAGGGCACTTCCACTCATGGGCGTATAAATTGGGAAAACTAAAAATCAGCAAGACGCAGGCACTCCAAAGTTTACGGCTGTTCTATAGACAGGAACCTCCACTTTATTACACCTTAAATATCGTAAGAAAGAGTAAAATGGATAAAGAAGTTGTGTTCCTCATGTACAATGGAATATCACTCAGCCATGAAATCAACGTCATAAGGCTAGTAGCAGCATGATGAGTGGATTTAGGTCCGACGATTCTAAGTGAAATAAGTCACACAGAAAAAGACACTTATCATAAGATATCACTTATAGAGGGAATGTAAAAACCGCTACACTTGAACTGAATTACAAAACAGAACAGAATCACACGTTTAGAAAACATACTATGGCTACTGAACGGGAAAGGTGAGGTGGGGTGATGCATAAAACAAGGGTTTCAAATTAGCTCAGATACCGTGCCATAAACCCAATATGTAATAAAAAAGACCTACTCCTTACTCAGTGAACTGGACTCAACACCCCCCATTCACCGCACAGGAATATGTCTGACTAGTAAGAATCTTTAAACCTATGTACTGATATCTCTCTGTAAGTGAGTCAAGGGGGTGTAAAGCGGCATAAACACAGCCGTGAAAAGCAGCTAAACCCCATTATAAAAATAAATTACTTTTCAAAACCCGTGAAACAAAGACAGTGAAAGAGAGAGAAATTCTTACAAAATTCGTTCAGGGGCTGTGATGCAACCTGGATTGACCAAATCTAGACCCACAGCTGATTGAGACATAAGGGTGGACACTCTTGGGGCTGAGAGGTTCGGTGAGCTTGGGTGAGCCAACGCAGACCCTTTAAAGTAATACTGCATGGTACCCATCCCATGGGTCCCAAATCTCCAGGTTCAAGGGCATCTTCCTACGTCGAAAACATGCATGAGAAACCCAGAAGATGGTACACCGTGTGATCGGGAAAGGTTTCTAAAATGCACCTGATTTCCTATCTCCTTGTGCTCTGGTTCGCCGTTCCAGCCCTTTACTAGCAATCTCCCTAATTGGAGCATCAGCACCTTTAACCTCCAGTTCCGTACAGGTTGCAATTTGTCCTGAGGATGAACGGGAAGAGGGGGAACCAATGAGAGACTAGCTCTAGGTGTTGGGACAGGCACAGGTCACTCTATTTTCCCATCAGGAAGAAGAATTAACCACAGGCTCAGCCTGGCACATGGAACCAGAATAGGGCTTGAAGCAATCCTGCGCTTTTGCGTCCAGCTCCCAAAAAAGCGAGTTGAAAAAAGGAGCTCAGGGGCAGTGCAATTCACAAACCTGCAGAGTTACAAATGATAACTCTCATCCACAAATAAATTGAGTGAAGTCAACGAAGAGGCTTTGAAAGCAAGGCAGAATTGCAGGAAACAGATTTCAGGAGGTAGGTTTGAATCACCTTGAAAGCACATGAAAAGCGGCAAAACGTGGACAATGATGCCCTTGGCCAAAAAGGGCGTATACTTTTTTTCCAGAATATATTCAGGAAAAAACGCATACACCCTTTTTGGCCAACCAAGCAACCTGGAAAGGCAAATCAGCGCTACAAAGTAGTCTTGCTTCCCATCGGTCAAAAGGGCCATGCTGAAAAAAGTGTCAAAACCAGAAATGCAGGACAGGCCATGGAGAAATGGGAGCCTTGCTATGCTGATGGGCGGGATGTAAATTGCCAACAGCCACTCTGGAGAAGTGTATGATGTGTCCTGAAACATCTAAAAAACACAGCTTAGAGAGCATAGGGCACTTCCACTCATGGGTGTATAAATTGGGAAAACTAAAAATCAGCAAGCCACAGGCACCCCAAAGTTTAGGGCTCCTCTGTTGACAAGAACCTCCTCTTCGGAACACCTTTTAATATCCCAGGAAAGTGAAAAATGCATAAGAAGTTTTCGTACTTATGTACAATAGAATATCACTCAGCCATGAAATCAATGTCATAAGGCTAGGAGCAGCAAGATGAGTCATTTAGGTACTATGATTCTAAGTGAAATAAGTCACGCAGAAAAGGACACTTATCATAAGATATCACTTATAGAGGGAATGTAAAAACCGCTATACTTGTACTGAATTACAAAACAGAACAGAGTCACTCATTTAGAAAACATAGTATGGCTGCTTAACTGTAAAGGTGAGGTGGCGTGATGCATAAAACAAGGGTTTCAAATTAGCTCACATACCGTTCCATAAACCCAATATATAATAGACAAGACCTACTCCTTGCCCAGTGAACTGGACTGAACACCCCCTATCACCACACAAGAATATATCTGACTAGTAAGAATCTTCAAACCTATGTATTGATATCTCTCTGTAAGTGAGTCAAGTGGGTGTAAAGCGGCATAAACACAGCAGTGAAAAGCAGCTAAACCCCATTATAAAAATAAACTACTTTTAAATACCCATGAAACAAAGACAGTGAAAGAGAGAGAAATTCTCACACAATTCATTCAGGGGCTGTGATGCAACCTGGACAGACCACATCTAGACCTACAGCTGGATGAGACATAAGGCTGGACACTCTTGGGGCTGACAGGATTGGTGAGGTTGGGTGAGCAATCGCAGACCCTTTAAAGTAATACTGCCTGGTACTCATTCCATGAGTCCCAAATCTCCAGGTTCAACGGAATCTTCCTACACCAAAAATATGCATGGGAAACCCAGAGAATGGTACATCATGTGATCGAGAAAGGTTTCTAAAAGGCACCTCATTTCTCATCTCCTGATGCTCTGTATTGCCATTCCTGCCACTTTACTAACAATCTCCCCACTTGGAGAATCTGCACCTTTCACCCCCTGTTTCATCCAGGTTGCAAATTGCCGTGAGGATGAACGGGAATCGGGGGAACCAATGAGAGACTAGCTCTAAGTGTTGGTAAATGCACAGGTCACTCTAATTTCCCAACAGGAAGAAGAATTAAACGCAGCCTTGGCCTGCTCCCTAGAACCAGAATAGGGCCTGAAGCAATCCCGCGGATTTGCGGCCAGCTCCCAAAAAGCGAGTTGAAAAATAGAGTTCACGGTCACTGCAATTCACAAACCTGCAGAGTTATAAATGATAACTCTCGTCCAAAAATATATTGAAGGAAGGCAGCGAAGAGGATTTCAAAGCAAGGGAAAATTGCAGGAAACTGATTTCAGGAGGTAGATACGAATCGCCCCTAAAGCACATGAAAAGCTTCAAAACGTCGAAAACGGTGCACTTGTCCCAAAAGGGCGTATGCGTTTTTTCCTGAATATATACAGGAAAAAACGCATACGCCCTTTTGGGCCAACCAAGCAAGCTGTAAATGCAAATCAGCACTACAAAGAAGTCTCACTTCCCATCGGTCAAAAGCGTCATCCTAAAAAAGTTTAAAAACCAGAAATGCAGGACAGGCCATGGAGAAATGAGAACCTCGTTACGCTCTTGGGCGGGATGAAAATTGCCAACAGCCTCTGTGGAGAAGTGTATGGTTTGTCCTGAAACATCTAGGAAACAGCTTAGAGAGCATAGGGCACTTCCACTCATGGCTGTATAACTTGGGAAAACTAAAAATCAGCAAGACACAGGCACCCCAAATTTTAGGGCTGCTCTGTTTTCAAGAACCTCCACTTCGGTACACCTTAAATATCCCAGGAAAGAGGAAAATGGATAAAGAAGTTGTGGTACTTATGTACAATGGAATATGACTCATCCATGAAATCAATGTCCTAAGGCTACTAGCAGCATGATGAGTGGATGTAGGTACGATGATTCTAAGTGAAATAAGTCACACAGAAAAAGACACTTATCAAAAGGTATCACTTATAGAGGGATTGTAAAAACCGTTACACTTGAACTGAATTACAAAACAGAACAGAATCACACATTTAGAAAACACACTATGGCTGCTTAACGGGAAAGGTGAGGTGGGGTGATGCATGAAACAAGGGTTTCAAATTAGCTCAGATACCGTTCCATAAACCCAATATGTAATAGACAAGACCTACTCCTTGCTCACTGAACTGGACTCAACACCCCCTATTCACCGCACAAGACTATATCTGACTAGTAAGAATCTTAAACCCTATGTATTGATATCTCTCTGTAAGTGAGTCAAGTGGGTGTAAAGCGGCATAAACACAGCAGTGAAAAGCAGCTAAACCCCATTATAAAAATAAACTACTTTTAAATACCCATGAAACAAAGACGTTGAAAGACAGAGAAATTCTCACACAATTCATTCAGGGGCTGTGATGCAACCTAGATTGACCATATCTAGATCCACAGCTGGATGAGACATAAGGGTGGACACTTTTGGGGCTGAAGGCTCCTTCCCTAGTTACCAGATTGGGGAATGTGGAAAGGCTGCCGCCCTCCGGCCGTTACCTGCCAAAGCAGCTTTCAAATCTGTGCTAATGGTCACTTCATATGAACAAGTACTTCAGGGCTGTAAATGAAACCTGCCTTCAAAATGTCTTGAGGGAGATAATGGCCAAAAATTTTCAAAATGTGACACTTACTTTAATAAAACACTTTGAAGAACTAAGCTGTAATCACAGTTTGATAAATAGAAAGGGCATGCTTTAAAGCTCAATTTCAACAGATTTTGGGACACATGCAAATTCAACCACAGAGAGGTATCAGCTCGCACCTGTTAGAATAACCATCAGCAAGAAAACTACAAACAATAAATATTGAAGGTGTTTTGGAGAAATGCATACCCTCAATTTTAAGTGGGACGTAACCTGGAAAGAGCCACCAATGAGAACTGAATGGTGGTGCCTTTAAAACGTACACACTGAGCTACCATATGATACAGCAAGCCCACTCCTTGGCCTATAACATAAGATAGAACTGGAAAGACACAGCCAAGCAAATATGCATTGCAGCAGTATTACAATAGCCAAGACATGGAGGCAACCAGAAAGTCCATCAAGAGGTGCGTGGCCAAAGAAGAACTGGTACACGTACAGATGGAATATTAGCCAGGGAAAAAAATGAAACAATGCCATTTACAGCACCATGTATGATTCTTGAGGTAATCAGGCAAATTGTACTAAGTCAGAAAGCCAAAGACACATATCCTATAATATCACTTATAGGTCTTAGCTAAAAATTCATACCAATGAAGATATTTCCACAGAGAAATGCAATCACAGATTCATTAAACAAACTTATGGTTCACCAAATGGAAAGGTGTGAGGATTGGATACATTAGGATATTGGGGTTAAGATAGATATAGAAACACATGTGAAATATGTAATCACCAAAGACCTATGTAATACCAAGACAAGACTGCTCAACATTGTGTCATAACCTACATGGGAAAATGATCCAAAGAAGAATAGATATATGTATATGTTTAAAAGAACCACATCTTGCACACCTAGAAGAAACAAAACATTTTAATCAAATTTGCTCTGACAAAAAATAAAAATTAGATTAAAAAAAAACAAGAAGTAGTGAGACATAAACTTAAGGGGCTTTTTGCTGGCACATTGCATTCTAATTTACAACCAGAGCATGAATTCCATTAAGGCTCTGTCATCACTAATAAAGCAGCTTTATAAGCAATGTTGAAGGTAGCTTAAAAGAAGTCTCACTAATTATTGATAGTAACAAGGAAACAAAGAAAAGTAAAAATCTCACTGCAAAAAGTATACATAGGGTAAGGATAGTAGATCAAACACTTATTAAACTTCTGTAAAGAATAAAAGACAACAGTAGTATGTTTTTTTAAAAAGAGAGGGCCCAAATAAATCTGAAATGAAAGAGATGATGTTACAACAGACAGACACCACAGAAATACAAAGTATCCTAAGATACACACAGGGTAACTCAGGGCTCAGACTGGACAGAGCTCACTCTCCAGTCCCCTGCACATGACTTACAGGAGCCTCAGGAACTGAGGAGGGGGTCCCTGAGGAGAGGCTCAAGATAGAATATGGTAGGCATTAACATGACTGCATTCATCTTAAACATGCCTGAACTACATTCACACGAGATGATTTTGTCCTGTATGTACATGGGCACCTCTAGTCGGAACTGCAGATCTTTGGCTTCAACACCTCTACTGACAACGTTAGCTTCACCTACTGTGGACCGTCTCCTATAGGATTTCTAGAACCACAAAACATCGAAGCTTCACAGGACCCAGAGTCTGTGCGACTCCACGCAGAGTCTCAGAGTCTCAACTCCACTCAGATACTCCACTCATGGAGGGCACAAACAAAGTAGTGTGCACATCAGGACCCAGGGGAAGGAGCAGTGACCCTGTAGGAGAATGATCAGAACTACCTGCTACTTTTAGAGGGTCTCCTGCAGAGGCAGGTGGTGGCTGTGGCTGTGGCTCACCGTGAGGACAACGACAATGGCAGCAGAAGTTCTGGGAAATACTCCTTGGTGTGAGCCCTCCCAGAGTCCGCCATTAGCCCCACCAAGAGCAAGGTAGGCTCCAGTGCTGGGTCGCCTCAGGCCAAACCACCAACAGGGAGGGAACCCAGCCCCATGCATCAGCAGACAAGCGGATTAAACTTTTTATTAAAGTTTTATTTAATCCACAGACAAGCGGATTAAAGCTCTGCCCACCAAAGCAACACCCAGCTCTACCCACCACCAGTCCCTCCCATCAGGAAGCTTGCACAAGCCTCTAAGATAGACTCATCCACCAGAGAGCAGACAGCAGAAGCAAGAAGAACTACAATTCTGCAGCCTGTGGAAGGAAAACCACATTCACAGAAAGATAGACAAAATGAAAAGGCAGAGGACTTTATACCAGATCAAGGAACAAGATAAAAACCCCAGAAAAAAAAAAAAACGAAATGACGTGGAGATAGGGAACCTTCCCGAAAAAGAATTCAGAATAATGATAGTGAAGTTGAGCCAAGACCTTGGAAAAAGAAAGGAGGCAAAGATGGAGAAGACACAAAAAATGCTTAACAAAGACCTAGAAGAATTAAGGAACAAACACCTAGAAGAATTAAAGAACAAACAAACAGAGGTGAACAATGTAATAACTGAAATGAAAAATATACTAGAAGGAATCAGTAGCAGAATAACTGTGGCAGAAGAACGGATAAGTGACCTGGAAGACAGAAAGGTGGGAATCACTGCCATGGAACAGAATAAAGAAAAAGAATGAAAATAAATGAAGACACCCCAAGAGTCCTCTGGGACAACATTAAACACAACAACATTCGCATGATAGGGGTCCCAGAAGGAGAAGAGAGAGAAAGGACCCGAGAATATATTTGAAGAGATTATGGTCAAAAACTTCCCTAGCATGGGAAAAGAAATAGCCACCCAAGTCCAGAAGCACAGAGAGTCCCAGGCAGGATAAACCGAAGGAGAAAAATGACAAGACACATAGTAATCAAATTGACAAAAATTAACGACAAAGAAAAATTATTGAAAGCAGCAAGGGAAAAATGACAAATAACATACAAGGGAACTCCCATAAGGATAACAGCTGATTTCTCAGCAGAAAATCTACAAGGCAGAAGGGAGTGGCATGATCAATTTAAAGTGATGAAAGGGAAGAACCTACAACCAAGAGTACTCCACCCTGCAAAGGTCTCATTCAGATTTGATGGAGAAATCAAAAGCCTTACAGACAAGCAAAAGCTAAGAGAATTCAGCACCATGAAACCAGCTCTACCCCAAATGCTAAAGGAACTTCTCTAAGTGGGAAACACAAGAGAAGAAAAGGACCCACCAAGACAACCCCATAACAATTAAGAAAATAGTAATAGGAACATACATATCGATAATTACCTTAAACGTGAATGCACTAAATGTTCCAACCAAAAGACACAGGCTCGCTGAATGGATACAAAAACAAGACCCATATATATGCTGTCTACAAGAGACCCATTTCAGACCTAGGGACACACACAGACTGAAAGTGAGGCGATGGAAAAATATATTCTATGCAAATGAAAATCAAAAGAAAGCTGGAGTAGCAATACTCATATCAGATAAAATAGACTTTAAAATAAAGAATGTTACAAGAGACAAGGAAAGACAGTACATAATGGTCAAGGGATCAATCCAAGAAGAAGATATAACAATTATAAATATATATGTACCCAACATAGGAGCACCTCAATGTATAAGGCAACCGCTAACAGCTATAAAAGAGGAAATCAACAGTAACACAATAATAGTGGGGGACTTTAACAGCTCACTTACACCAGTGGAGATCAGCCAGACAGAAAATTAATAAGGAAACACAAGCTTTAAATGACACAATAGACCAGATAGAGTTAATTGATATTTATAGGACATTCCATCCAAAAACAGCAGATTACACGTTCTTCTTAACTGCACACGGAACATTCTCCAAGATAGATCACATCTTGGGTCACAAAGCCTCAGTAAATTTAAGAAAACTGAAATCATGTCAAGCAGCTGTTCCAACCACAATGCTATGAGATTAGAAATCAATTACACGGAAAAATACCGTAAAAAACACAAACACATGGAGGCTAAACAATACGTTACTAAATAACCAAGAGATCACTGAAGAAATCAAAGAGGAAATCAAAAACTACCTAGAGACAAATGACAACAAAAACACGATGATCCAAAACCTATGGGATGCAGCAAAAGCAGTTCTAAGAGGGAAGTTTATAGCAATACAAGCCTACCTCAAGAAACAAGAAAAATCTCAAATAAACAATCTAACCTTACACCTAGAGGAACTAGAGAAAGAAGAACAAAACCCAAAGTTAGTAGAAGGAAAGAAATCTTAAAGATCAGAGCAGAAATAAATGAAATAGAAACAAAGAAAATGAAAGCAAAGATCAATAAAACTAAAAGCTGGTTCTTTGAGAAGATAAGCAATAATGATCAACCTTTAGCCAGACTCAAGAAAAAGAGGGAGAGGACTCAAATCAACAAAATTAGAAGTGAAAAAGGAGAAGTTACAACAGACACCACAGGAATACAAAGCATCCTAAGAGACTACTACAAGCAAATCTATGCCAATAAAATGGACAACCTGGAAGAAATGGACAAATTCTTAGAAAGGGATAACCTTCCAAGACTGAACCAGGAAGAAATAGAAAATATGAACAAACCTATCACAAGCAATGAAATTGAAACTGTGATTAAAAATCTTCCAACAAACAAAAGTCCAGAACCGGATGGCATCACAGGTGAATTCTATCAAACATTTAGAGAAGAGCTAACACCCAACCTTCTCAAATTCTTCAAAACAATTGCAGGGGAAGGAACACTCCCAAACTCATTCTATGAGACCACCATCACCCTGATACCAAAATCAGACAGAGATACTACAAGGAAAGAAAATTATAGACCAATATCACTGATGAATATAGATGTAAAAATCCTCAACCAAATACTAGCAAACAGAATCGAACAACACATTAAAAGGATCATACACCATGATCAAGTGGGGTGTATCCCAGGGATGCAAGGATTCTTCAATATACACAAATCAATGTGAATACACCATATTAACAAATTGTAGAATAAAACCATATGATCATCTCAATAGATGAAGGAAAAGATTTTGTGAAAATTCAACACCCATTTATGATAAAAACTCTGCAGAGTGTGGGCATAGAGGGAAACTACCTCAACATAATAAAGGCCATATATGACAAACCCGCAGCAAACACCATTCTCAATGGTGAAAAACTGCAAGCGTTTCCTCTAAGATCAGGAACAAGACGAGGATGTCCACTCTCACCACTGCTATTCAACATAGTTTTGGAAGTCCTAGCCATGGCAATCAGAGAAGAAAAAGAAATAAAAGGAATACAAAAAGGAAAAGAAGGAGTACAATTGTCACTGTTTGCAGATGACATGATATCATAGATAGAGAATCCTAAAGATGCCACCAGAAAACCACTGGAGCTAATCAATGAATCTGGTAAAGTTGCAGGATACAAAATTAATGCACAGAAATTGCTTGCATTCCTATACACTAACAATGAAAGATCAGAAAGAGAAATTAAGGAAACAATCCCATTACCACTGCAACAAAAAGAATAAAATACCTAGGAATAAACCTACCTAAGGAAGTAAAAGACCTGTACTCAGAAAACTATAAGACACTGATGAAAGAAATCAAAGATGATATAAACAGATGGAGACATATACCATGTTCTTGGATTAGAAGAATCAATATTGTGAAAATGACTATACTACCCAAAGCAATCTACAGATTTAATGCAATCCCGATCAAAATACCTTTGGCATTTTCTACGGAACAAGAAAAAAAAATCTTAAAATTTGTAGGGAGACACAAAAGACCTTGGATAGCCAAAGCAGTCTTCAGGGGGAAAAAAAAGAGCTGGAGGAATCAGACTTCCAGACTTCAGACTATATTACAAAGCTACAGTAATCAAGATAATATGGTACTGACACAAAAACAGAAATATAGGTCAATAGAACAGGATAGAAAGCACAGAGATAAACCCACATACCTATGGTTAACTAATCTATGACAAAGGAGGCAAGGGTATACAACGGAGAAAAGACAGTGTCTTCAGTAAGTGGTGCTGGGAAAACTGGACAGCTACATGTAAAAGAATGAAATTAGAACACTCCCTAACACCATACACAAAAATAAACTCAAAATGGATTAGAGACCTAAATATAAGACCAGCCAGTATAAAAGTCTTAGAGGAAAACATAAGCAGAACAGTCTATGACATAAATCACAGCAAGATCCTTTTTGACCCACCTCCTAGAGAAATGGAAATAAAAACAAAAATAAAAAAATGGGACCTAATGAAACATAAATTCTTTTGCACAGCAAAGGAAAACATAAGCAAGATGAAAAGACAACCATCAGAATGGGAGAAAATATTTTCAAATGAAGCAAATGGCAAAGGATTAATCTCCAAAAAGCAGCTCATGTAGCTCAATATCACAAAACCTAACAACCCAATCCAAAAATGGGCAGAAGACCTAAATAGACATTTCTCCAAAGAAGATATACAGGTTGCCAACAAACACATGAAAGATGCTGAACATCACTAATCATTAGAGAAATGCAAATCAAAACTACAGCGAGGTATCACCTCACACCAGTCAGAATGGCCATCATCAAAAAATCTACCAACAATAAATGCTGGAGAGGCATTAATTGGAGAAAAGGGAACCCTCTTGCACTGTTGGTGGGAATGTAAATTGATATAGCCACTAGGGAGAACGGTATGAAGGTTCCTTAAAAACTAAAAATAGAACTACCATACAACCCAGCAAACCCACTCCTGGACATTTACCCTGAGAAAACCATAATTCAAAAAGAGTCATGTACCACAATGTTCACTGTAGCTCTATTTACAATAGCCAGGACATGGAAGCAACCTAAGTGTCCATCAACAGATAAATGGATAAAGAAGATGTGGCACATATATACAATGGAACATGATTCAGCCATAAAAAGAAACGAAATTGAGTTATTTTTAGTGAGGTGGATGGATCTAGAGTCTGTCCTACAGAGTGAAGTAAGTCAGAAAGAGAAAAACAAACACCGTATGCTAACACATATATATGGAATCTAAAAAAAAAAGTTTATGTAGAACCTAGGGGCAGGAAAGGATTAAGGACACAGACGTAGAGAAAGGACTTGAGGACATGGGGAGGGGGTAGGGTAAGCTGGGACAAAGTGAGAGAGTGGTATGGACATATATACAGTACCAAATGTAAAATTGATAGCTACTGGGAAGCAGCCACATAGCACAGGGAGACCAGCTCTGTGCTTTGTGACCACCTAAAAGGGTGGGATAAGGGAGTGAGAGGGAGGTGCAAGAGGGAGGGGATATGGTGTTATATGTATACGCATAGCTGATTCAGTTTTTTATACAGCAGAAACTAACACACAATTGTAAAGCAATTATACTCCATTAAAGATGTAAAAGAAAAAAAAAAAAAAAAGGAAAGCCCAGAGATAAACCTACACACCTATGACCCACTAATCTATGACAAAGGAGGCAAGGATATACAATGGAGAAAAGACAGTCTCTTCAATAAGTGGTGATGGGAAAAATGGACAGCTACATGTAAAAGAATGAAATTAGAACACTCCCTAACACCATACACAAAAAATAAACTCAAAATGCATTAGAGACCAAAATGTAAGACCGGACACTAGAAAACTCTTAGAGGAAAACATAGGAAGAATACTCTTTGACATAAATCACAGCAAGGTCTTTTTTGATCCACCTCCTAGAGTAATGGAATAAGAAACAATAATAAACAAATGGGAGCAAATGAAACCTAAAAGCTTTTGCAAAGCAAAGGAAACTACAAACAAGACGAAAAGACAACCCTCAGAATGGGAGAAAATATTTGCAAACGAATCAATGGACAAAGGATTAATCTCCAATGTATATAAACAGCTCATGCAGCTCAACAGTAAAAAAACAAACAACCCAATCCAAAAATGGGCAGATGACGTAAATAGACATTTGTCCCAAGAAGACATACAGATGACCAAGAAGCACATGAAAAGCTGCTCAACATCACTAATTATTAGAGAAATATAAACCAAAACTACAATGAGTTATCACCTCACACGAGTTAGAATGGGCATCATCAGAAAATCTACAAACAACAAATGCTGGAGAGGGTGTGGAGAAAAGGGAACCCTCTTACACTATTTGTGGGAATGTAAGTTGATACAGTCACTATGGAGAACAGTATGGAGGTTCCTTAAAAAACTAAAAATAGAATTACCGTGTGACCCAGCAATCCCACTACTGGCCATATACCCAGAGAAAACCATAATTCAAAAAGACATATTCACCACAATGTTCACTGCAGCACTATTTACAATAGCCAGGTCATGGAAGCAACCTAAATGCCCATAGACAGATGAACGGAAAAGATGTGCTACATATATAAAATGCAATATTTCTCAGCCATAAAAAGGAATGAAATTGGGTCATTTGTAGAGACGTGGATAGATCTAGAGACTGTCATACAGAGTGAAGTAAGTCAGAAAGAGAAAAACAAATATCGTATATTAACGCATACATGTGGAACCTAGAAAAATGGTACAGATGAGCCGGTTTGCAAGGCAGAAATAGAGACACAGATGTAGAGAACAAATGTATGGACACCAAGGGGGGAAAGTGGCAGGGTGGTGGTGGTGGGATGAATTGCGAGCCTGGGATTGACATATATACACTTATATGTATAAAATAGATAACCAATAAGAACCTGCTGTATAAAAAAATGAATAAAATAAATTCAAAAATTAAAAAATAATTAATACTTAAAAAAATAAAACAGAAAAAAAAGTTCTGTCCTTCCCATAGACGTATTTATATGAATGAATTATTTCCATGCTTATATCCATAAATACAAAAAGAGGAATAAAATTTACCTTGAACCAAAAAAGAAAAAAAAAAACAGAACCCACTGGTCATACAGAGGAAAACCCTATCAGGGCACTTGCTCCAGTGGTAAACAATTCTGAAGTTGGTCACAGGTGGGGAATCATTTCCCATGCAGCCAGCAGCCCCAACACAAGGAGCGTCCTCATTGCAAAGCTGGGGGACCGTGAGGAGGCGTCTCTGAGTAAATGTGAGCTGAGCCCCAGGCCAGTTGCTGCTGAACTTTTCCCACCCTTCCCAGGTAAAACACCTGAATGTGTGCAAAGACTTTAAAAGCTAGAGGAAGGGGCTTGGACACGCAGGCCGACTTGGTGCCTGCAGGCCAGCCAGGATGGTCCTGGCCCTGGGCACTCGTCTGGAAGCTTTCCATTTCCCTGCCTGAGGTACCCCTCCTGTCCCGGCCCCCACTGCTTTTTTCCTTCCTCACCTCTGCCCGGGGAGAAATTCCAGCAGCAAGTATGGGTGACACATCCTCTTCTTTAGCAGGTGGCAGCAGGGCAACTCCTTCAGGAAGTCCAGCAGAGCCCCAGTCACACCGGGCCACTCATAGAGCCACGGGCCCTACTCCCTCCCACCATCCCAACCCCGAGACTGCTGACGGGGCAGAGAATATGGCGTCAGGCACAGCTGCAGAGGCTTTTGCTGCCTGGAGGGGTGTTTATATTGACCTCAACCCAGGCACACCTGGGAAGGGCTGGCCGGCCAGGTCAGGCTGCCAAGGTCAGCCAATCCTCGCCCCTCAGGGGCTCAGAGTTGCAGAAAATGGGCCTTGCTGCACCGGCCAGATCCAAGGAACAGGTGTAGGGTCCCGAGAGTCAGGATAGATAAGGGGCGGCAGCCCTGGCTTGTTTTCTAATCATTTCATCTGGTCCATGAGTGGGAGACAACTTCAAGAAGACCCTCTGCTAATGAGAGGAACCCAGGAGTCAGGGAGAGGAGGGGTGGTGGGTGCAGACAGAGGCCTGGTGCCCCGGATGCAGTGGAAGCCCCTGGAAGACCAGGCAGAGGGAGGCTGCACAGAGTGAAGCCTAGGGTCACAGACCTGTTGGAGCTGCTGTTTGTTAGTTCAAGCTCTGCTCTGAGGTGCTCTGTGTCAGCTCTGAGCTACAGTTGTGGTGGGGGTGCTCTGCAATGAGGGCTATGTGCACGGTTCCTGTGTGCCCAGCCCTGCCAGGGTACCTGTCCAAGGGAGCTCCATATCCAGGGAGGGGCCTGCCCACGAGAGCCCTGTGGGCTGCTGCGTACCTGCCCAGGTGAGCTCCATAACCTGGGAGGGGCCTGACCATGAGGGCCCCATGGGCTGCTGGGTACCTGCCCAGGTGAGCTCCATATCCTGGGAGTGGCCTAACACCGAGAGCCCCATGGGCAGCTGGGTACCTGCCCAGGTGAGCTCCATATCCTGTGAGGGGCCCGACCACAAGAGCCCCGTGGGCTGCTGGGTACCTGGTAGAGGACGCCAGGACAGTCAGTGAAGCCACAGAGGATATACATCTAGTAGTTCCAAATTCCTACACCCTGCTGGTCATTCTACCATCCAGCAGGACATGGTATTCTGTATTAGACTTCAATGATGCCTTCTTCTGTATTCCATTAGTCCCAGAGTCACAAGAAATTTTGGCTGTGAGTGGCAGGACTCAACATACAACAAAAGCAATGCTGCTGGGCCGTCCTGCCCCAGGGGTTCAAAAATTCCCACACCATCTTTTGGGAAACGTTAGCTAAAGACCTAAAAGATCTACCTCTGGAGAAGGGAACCCTCCTTCAATATGCAGATGACATTCTGATCACCAGCCCGACTAAGGAGGCCTCTGAACTACCTAGCCAATAAAAGATAGAAGGTGTCCAAGAAAAAGGCTCAAATATCACAAACTAAGGTGACCTTCCTGGGTTTCATTCATACAGAAGGTCGGAGAAGCCCACCCCAGGAAAGGGAAGAAGCCATTTGCTGCCTCACCCTTCCTGAATCTAGAAGACAGCTTAGGGGATCCTGGGGAGACCGGGGTTTGCTGCATCTGGATCCCTAACTACAGTCTAATAGCTGGGCCTCTATATGAAACACTGAAAGGAAAAGATGATGATCCTTTTGAATAGAATCCAGAAGCGGCCCTTCAAGAAGGGAAAGTGCAGTCAATTCAGACCCTTGCCCTGGACCTCCCTAAGTTAGCTAAACCCTTTGACCTTTACATTCCTGGTCCAAGGCAAATCGCCCTTGGAGTATTAGTGCAAAAACTGGGACCACTTGAAATGGAACAATGCAAGAATGCCCTCCAGGCATTGACCAGCCACCCCATCCGACCAGGATACTGGGGGTATCTAAAAACCTGGAAATCAGCAGCCCGCAAGGCCAGCTCCCTCCTAAGGGTAAAGGACGCCACTTGGTGATCCTAACCACCCACCATGCCCTGAAGTTGCAGGGATTGCTCCGTGGGCACAATGACCTCGAGTGAGGAGGCCCTCCAACACCAACCTCCGGAGAGACAACTGGGGGCAATGGGCCCCCATGACGACTCGTGTGACCATCACTTGACCTGGAGCTTCTCTCAGAAAACAACAAGAGTGTGCCCCAAAAGAGCAGACTATTGCTTACAGGACTTACTGCACCCAGAGCGGAGCTAATAAACTTGGCAGGGGAAACGTAAATAACGCTGCCACCATAGAAAAGCCTACAGACACTGCGGTGACGGAGGCCAATGAGACCGGCTGTACTCCTCCTACTTCAAAAGGCCGTTGACTGAGTGGCCGTCATGGTCCTGGATCACCACCAGCCCTGGAGTGTCTGGGAGTTGAGCAAGCAGGGCTCTGACACCTGGTGCTGTTTGTACGTTAATTCAGTGGCCTAACTGAAGAAAGCGCAGACTACTGGTCAGAGCATCTAGGCTGGCAGAAACCGTCAGCCTAAGGGGGTCGAACCAATGTGGAGCAGGGTAAAACCGCCCACCCGCCCCGCAACGTCTCTGAACATCTCTTTCCTGGACCCTTAAAGGTCATTAGAATCTATGAAACTTCCAATGCTGGTGCTCAGGCAGACGAGCAGTGAGGGAGGAGGCCTGGGGACAATCAACCTCACCTGGAGGCTGCTGGAGAGAAGTCCTGCCCCTCCCCCCAGGTATGAGGACACCCAACTCAGCACGAAGCATTTACAGAAGAGGTGTCTGCACCCTCAGCGCCCCACGAATGAGGAATGGGACAAAAGGCAGAGGAGGGCTTTGTCACTGGCAAAGCCCATTAAAAATTCCTGGGAGATAAAAATAGAATCTGGGCAATAAAATAAAGTCTAACCATTTTTTCCTTTGTACTTTGTCTAATTTCACTTGCTCCTAGGTTTCCACATGCAGAGGTCCCACACCCGGCACTTCAGACCCGATTTCCTAGTGCAAAATGGCTGGGCCGACACCTCAGCTCGTGGGGCCCTGTGCAGACTCTGCGACATAGAACCTGAGCTCCAGCCAACCCGGCCCTCGAGACTTCCGCCCCCTCCCTCCCGCTGATGCTGACAGGATCCCTACACAGCAGCCCGGCCCACAACCCGCAGGGGAGCACACACTCTCACCTCTCCATTCTCTGATTAAAATATAAAGTTTTCCTTTGCTTCTGAACCAAAGTCAGTCTCGATCTGTTGGCTCCAATGACACTGGGCAGGGAGACCCTTGTTGGGGTCCACTCTGCAGGATCAGTAACAGAATTTGAGAACATTGTAACTTCAATGAACAGATGTGTGAGCCAAACTGTAATTAACATAGAGCAGTGTATAAGGCTCGTGTAAAATAAGATGTTTCTAACACTTCCATTTGATATTTCCATCACTTTATTATAAGCAAGTTCAGTGGAGGGGTTTGTCTTATTTGTCAGGTCAACAGTAGTGAAATGCAGTGATTTCTTTCCAAGGATGTACATCTAATAATCTTGGTTGAAGTTTCAACCCTGTTTTGAATGATTTTCCATTGAAAATGATACCTCTCTTTCAGCTCCTAGATTTCTGAGAAGTATAAAATCTTATATTTTTTTATTACCAAAGGGGAAAGGTGGGAGGAGGGATAAATTAACAGTTTCGGATTAACATATACACACTGCTATGTATAAAATATATCATCAACAAGGAACTACTGTATAGCACAGGGAACTATACTCAATATTTTTTAATGACCCCTAAGGGGAAATAATCTGAAAAACAATAGATATCTATATCAACATCATCTATCAACTACAGATAAAATGGAAACTAAAGGAGGCCGATGGTGAGCGTTTCTGAGCCTGAAGACTTCAATCATCTAAAGTTCGGACTCTGCCTACGGCCCAAGTCCCTTAATGAACACACATGTACCAGTAGCTTAAAAATTCCCCAGATTGGAGATCGGGGAGACACTGATTTGGAAAAATCCCTGGTGTTCTCCTTACATACACGGGACCTTTCCTACAGCTAAAACATGCTAGTGACACACAGAAGATGGAACACGGTTGGATCAGGAAGATTTTGGAAAAGGAACCAAAACTCCTAATTTCCTGGTTGTTGGATTCACCCCTCCAGCCATTTTCCTTAAAACCTCCCCACTTGAGGATGTCAGCACCTTCAACATCCAGTTGCACAGAATTTGGAATTTGTCCAAAGGAAGAAGGAGAAGGAGGAGAAACAAGGAGAGCCAAGCCCTAGATGCTCGGACAGGCACATGTCACTCTAATTTCCAATCAGGAAGAAGAATTAAGCAAAGGCTTAGCCTGCCACTGAGAACCAGAGTAGGGCCAGAAGCAAACCAGCGGCTCTGCGGGAAGCTCCCAAAAAGCGAGTTGAAAAATGGAGCTCAGGGGCACTGCAATTCATAAACCTGCAGAGTTTTAAATTATAACTATCGTCCAAAACTATATTGAGGGAAGGCAACGAAAAGGATTGGAAAGAAAGGCAGAATTGCAGGAAACAAATTTCAGGAGTTAGAATCGAATCGCCACTAAAGCACATGAAAAGCGGCCAAACGTCGACAAGGATGCCCTTGGCCAAAAAGGGCGTATGCATTTTTTCCTGAATAAATTCAGAAAAAAACGCATAGGCCCTTTTTGGCCAACCAAGCAAGCCGGAAATGCAAATCAGCACTACAAAGGAGTCTCACTTCCCATCGGTCAAAAGGAACTTCCTAAAAAAGTGTAAAAACAAGAAATGCAGGAGAGGACAAGGAGGAAAGGGAGCCTTGTTACACTGATGGGCGGGATGTAAATTGCCAATGGCGACTCTGCAGAAGGGTATGGTGTTTCCAAAAACATCTAAAAAACACAGCTACAGAGAATGGGGCACTTCCACGCATGGGCGTATAAATTGGGAAATCTAAAAATCAGCAAGACACAGGCAACCCAAAGTTAAGGGTTGCTCTGTTGACAAGAACCTCCACTTCATTACACCTTAAATATCCTAGGAAACAGAAAAATGGATAAAGAAGTTTTGCTTCTTATGTACAATGGAATATCACTCAGCCATGAAATCAATGACTTAACGCGAGTAGCAGCATGAGGAGTGGATTTAGTTTCGACGATTCTAAGTGAAATAAGTCACACAGAAAAAGACACTTATCATAAGATATCACTTATAGAGGGAATGTAAAAACCGTCACACTTGAACTGAATTACAAAACAGAACAGAGTCACACTTTTAGAAGACACACTATGACTGCTTAACGGGAAAGGTGAGGTGGTGTGATACATGAAAGAAGGGTTTCAAATTAGTTCATATACCGTTCCATAAACCCAATATGTAATAGACAAGAACTACTCCTTGCTCAGTGAACTGGACTCAACACCCCCTATTCACCGCAAAAGAATATATCTGACAAGTAAGAATCTTAAAACCTAGGTATTGATATCTCTCCGTAAGTGAGTCAAGTGGGTGTAAAGCGGCATAAACAGAGCAGTGAAAAGAAGCTAAACCCCATTATAAAAATAAATTTCTTTAAAACACCCATGAAACAAAGACAATGAAAGAGAGAGAAATTCTTACACAATTCGGTCAGGGGCTGTGATACAACCTGTATTGACCATATCTATACCCACAGCTGGATGAGACATAAGGGTGGACACTCTTGGGGCTGAGAGGTTTGGTGAGGTTGGGTGAGCAAATGCAGACCTATTAAAGTAATACTGCGTGGTACCCATCCCATGGGTCCCAAATCTCCCGGTACAAGGGAATCTTCCTACATCGAAAACATGCATGAGAAACCCAGAATATGGTACACCGTGTGATCGGGAAAGGTTTCTAAAACGCACCTCATTTGTCATCTCCTTGTGCTCCGGTTCGCCATTCCAGCCCCTTGACTAGCAATCTCCCTACTTGGAGCATAAGCACCTTTAACCTCCTGTTCCGTACAGGTTGCAATTTGTCCTGAGGATGCATGGGAAGAAGGGGAACCAATGAGAGACTAGCTCTATATGTTGGGAAAGGCACACATCACTCTATTTTCCCATCAGGAAGAAGAATTAACCACAGGCTCAGCCTGGCCCCCGGAACCAGAAGAGGGCCTGAAGCAATCCTGCACTTTTGCGGCCAGCTCCCAAAAAAGCGAGTTGAAAAATTCAGGTCAGGGGCACTGCAATTCACAAACCTGCAGAGTTTTAAATGATACATCTCGTCCACAAATATATTAAGGGAAGGCAACGAAGAGGCTTTGAAAGCAAGGCAGAATTGCAGGAAACATATTTCAGGAGGTAGATTCGAATCGCCTTGAAAGCACATGAAAAGCGGCAAAACGTGGACAATGATGCCCTTGGCCAAAAAGGGCGTATGCGTTTTTTCCTGAATATATTCAGGAAAAAACACATACGCCCGTTTTGGCCAACCAAACAACCTGGCAAGGCAAATCAGCACTACAAAGAAGTCTCGCTTCCCATCGGTCAAAAGGGCCATGCTGAAAAATGTATCAAAACCAGAAATGCAGGACAGGCCATGGAGAAATGGGAGCCTTGCTACGCTGATGGGTGGGATGTAAATTGCCAACAGCCACTCTGGAGAAGTGTACGGTGTGTCCTGAAACATCGAAAAAACACAGCTTAGAGAGCATAGGGCACTTCCACTCATGGGTGTATAAATTGGGAAAACTAAAAATCAGCAAGACACAGGCACCCCAAAGTTTATGGCTGCTCTGTTGACAGGAACCTCCACTTCATTACATCTTAAATAGCCCAGGAAAGCGAAAAATGGATAAAGAATTTGAGGTCCTTATGTAGAATGGGATATCTCTCAGGCATGACATCAATGTCATAATGTTAGTAGCAGCATGATGAGTGGATTTAGGTACAACGATTCTAAGTGAAATAAGTCACACAGAAAAAGACACTTATCATAAGATATCACTTATAGAGGGAATGTAAAAACCGTTACACATGAACTGAATTACAAAACAGAAGAGAATCACACATTTAGAAAACACAATATGGCTGCTTAATGGGAAAGGTGAGGTGGGGTGATGCATAAAACAAGGGTTTCAAATTAGCCAACATACCGTTCCATAAACCCAATATGTAATAGACAACACTTACTCCTTGCTTAGTGAACTGGACTCAACACCCCCTATTCATCGCACAAGAATATTTCTGACTAGTAAGAATCTTCAAACCTATGTATTGATATCTCTCTGTAAGTGAGTCAAGTGGGTGTAAAGCGGCATAAACACAGCAGTGAAAAGCAGCTAAACCCCATTATAAAAATAAATTACTTTTAAAAACCCATGAAACAAAGACAGTGAAAGAGAGAGAAATACTCACACAATTCATTCAGGGGCTGTGATGCAACCTGGATTGACCATATCTGGACCCACAGCTGGATGAGACATAAGGGTGGACACTCTTGGGGCTGAGAGGTTTGGTGAGGTTGGGTGAGCCAACGCAGACCCTTTAAAGTAAAACTGCGTGGTACCCAGCCCATGGGTCCCAAATCTCCAGGTACAAGGTCATCTTCCTACATCGAAAAGATGCATGAGAAACCCAGAAGATGGTACACCGTGTGATCGGGAAAGGTTTCTAAAACGCACCTCATTTCTCACCTCCTTGTGCTCCGGTTCGCCATTCCAGCCGCTTTACTAGCAACCTCCCTACTTGGAGCATCAGCACCTTTAACCTCCTGTTCCGTACAGGTTGCAATTTGTTCTGAAGATGAATGGGAAGAAGGGGAACCAATGAGAGACTAGCTCTATGTGTTGGGACAGGCACAGGTCACTCTATTTTCCCATCAGGAAGAAGAATTAACCACAGGCTCAGCCTGCCCCCCGGAACCAGAAGAGGGCCTGAAGCTGTACCGTAACCCTCACCCTAAACTTAACCCTAACCCTAACCCTAAGCTACCCTTGACGGCTTCTGCCTCCATTAGAGTTCCTAAGCACTAGTGTTTTAAGGAACAAGTAAAAAAGAGAATCCTAATGTGATTTCTTGATAATGGGTGTGTTCCTTATCTTATCCTAGTGTCTAAACTCTTCTCCATGGCTGGACCCCCAAATAATATTCCTTTACGTGCTAAGTGGTATCTAGAGAGTGGGATAGGTTTAATAACTACCCTCACCCTAACGCGTACCGTAACGCTAACACCGACCCTAACCCTAACGCGTACCCTAATCCTAACCCGTACCCAAAACCGAGCCCTAACCCTAACACTAACCCTAACCCTAACCCTAACCCATACCCTACGCCATAGCATAACGCCTCCCCGAACCCGAACCCTAAGCCGTACCCTAACCTTCACACTAACCCTAACCCTAAACCTAAGCTACCCTTGACTGCTTCTGCCTCCAATAGATTTCCTAAGCACTAGTGTATTAAGGAACAGGTTAAAAAGAGAATCCTAAAGTGATTTCTTGATAATGGGTGTGTTCCTTCTCTTATCCTAGTGTCTAAACTCTTCTCCATGGCTGGACCCCAAAATAATATTCCTTTATGTGCTAAGGGGTATCTAGAGAGTGGGATTGGTTTAATAACTACCCAAACCCTAACGCGTACCCTAACCCTAACCCCTACCCTAACTTTAACGCGTACTCTAATCCTAACCCGTACCCTAAACCGAGCCCTAACACTAACCCTAACCCTAAACCTAACCCTAAACCATACTCTACGCCCTACCCGAACCCCTCCCCGAACCCATACCCTAAACCGTACCCTAACCCTCACCCTCACCCTAACCGTAACCCTAAGCTACCCTTGACTGCTTCTGCCTCCAATAGATTTCCTACGGACTAGTGTTTTAAGGAACAGGTTAAAATGAGAATCCTAATGTGATTTCTTGATAATGGGTGTGTTCCTTATCTTATCCTAGTGTCTAAACTATTCTCCATGGCTAGACCCCCAAATGATATTCCTTTACGTGCTAAGGGGTATCTAGAGAGTGGGATAGGTATAATAACGACCCTAACCCTAACGTGTACCCTAACCGTAAACCCTACCCTAACCCTAACGCGTACCCTAATCCTAAACCATACCCTAAACCGAGCCCTAACCCTAACACTAACCCTAACACTAATCCTAACCCATACCCTACGCCCTTCCCGAACCCGTTCCCGAACCCGTACCCTAAGTCGTACCCTAACCCGCACCCTAACCCTAACCCTAACCCTAAGCTACCCTTGACTGCTTCTGCCTCCAATAGATTTCCTCAGCACTAGTGTTTTAAGGAATAGGTTAAAAAGAGAATCCTAATGTGATTTCTTTATAATGGGTGTGAGCTTTATCTTATCATAGTGTCGAAACTCTTCTCCATGGCTGGACCCCCAAATAATATTCCTTTACGTGCTAAGGGGTATCTACAGAGTGGGATAGGTTTAATAACTACCCTAACCCTAATGCGTACCCTAACCCTAACCCCTACCCTAACACTAACGCATACACTAATCCTAAACCGTACCCTAAACCGAGCCCTAAACCTAACACTGACCCTAACCCTCACCCTAACCCATACCCTACGCCCTACCCGAAACCCTCACCTAACCCGTACCCTAAGCCGTACCCTAACCCTAACCCTAATGCTAAGCTACCCTTGACTGCTTCTGCCTCCAATAGATTTCCTAAACACTAGTGTTTTAACGAACAGGTTAAAAAGAGAATCCTAATGTGATTTCTTGATAATGGGTGTGTTCCTTATCTTATCCTAGTGTCTAAACTCTTCTCCATAGCTGGACCCCCAAATAATATTCCTTTACGTGCTAAGGGGTATCTAGAGAGTGGGATAGGTTTAATAACGACCGTAAACCTAACGCGTACCCTAATCCTAACCCGTACCCTAAACCGAGCCCTAACCCTAACACTAACCCTAACCCTAACCCTAACCCATACCCTACGCCGTACCCGAACACCTCACCGAACCCGTACCCTAAGCCGTACACTAACCCTCACCCTAACCCTAACCCTAAACCTAAGCTACCCTTGACTGCTTCTGCCTCCAATAGATTTCCTAACCACTAGTGTTTTAAGAAACAGTTTAAAAAGAGAATCATATTGTGATTTCTTGATAATGGGTGTGTTCCTTATCTTCTCCTAGTGTCTAAACCCTTCTCCATGGCTGGACCCCCAAATAATATTCCTTTACGTGCTAAGGGGTATCTAGAGAGTGGGATAGGTTTAATAACTACCCTCACCCTAAAGCGTACCCTAACCCTAACCCCTACCCTAACACTAACGCGTACCCTAATCCTAACCCGTACCCTAACCCGAGCCCTAACCCTAACACTAACCCTAACCCTAACCCTAACCCATAGCCTACGCCCTACCTGAACCCCTCCCCGAACCCGTACCCTAACCCTCACCCTCACCCTAACCCTAACCCCTACCTTAACACTAAAGCGTACCCTAATCCTAACCCGAACCCTTAACCGAGCCCTAACCCTAACACTAACCCTAACCCTAACTCTAACCCATACCCTACGCCCTACCCGAATCCCTCCCCGAATCCGTACCCTAAGCCGTACCCTAACCCTCACCCTAACCCTAACCCTAACCCTAACCCTAAGCTACCCTAGACGGCTTCTGCCTCCAATAGATTTCCTAAGCACTAGTGATTTAAGGAACAGGTTAAAAAGAGAATCCTAATGTGATTTCTTGATAATGGGTGTGTTCCTTATCTTCTCCTCTTGTCTAAACTCTTTTCCATGGCTGGACCACCAAATAATATTCCTTTACGTGCTAAGGGGTATCTAGAGAGTGTGATAGGTTTAATAACTACCCTCACCCTAACGTGTACCCTAACCCTAACCCCTACACTAACCCTAACGCGTACCCTAATCCTAACCCGTACCCCAAACCGAGCCCTAACCCTAACACTAGCCCTAACCCTAACCCTAACCCATACCCTACGCCCTACCCGAACCCCTCCCCGAACCCGTACCCTAAGCCATACCCTAACTCTCACCCTAACCCTAACCCTAACCCTAAGCTACCCTTGACTGCTTCTGCCTCCAATAGATTTCCTAAGCACTAGTGTTTTAAGGAACAGGTTAAAAAGAGAATCCTAATGTGATTTCTTGATAATGGGTGTGTTCCTTATCTTCTCCTAGTGTCTAAACTCTTCTCCATGGCTGGACCCCCAAATAATATTCCTTTACGTGCTAAGGGGTATCTAGAGAGTGGGATAGGTTTAATAACTACCCTCACCCTAACGCGTACCCTAACCCTAACCCCTACCCTAACCCTAACGCGTACCCTAATCCTAACCCGTACCCTAAACCGAGACCTTACCCTAACACTAGCCCTAACCCTAACCCTAACCCATACCCTACGCCCTACCCGAACCCCTCCCCGAACCCGTACCCTAAGCCGTACCCTAACCCTCACCCTAACCCTAACCCTAACCCTAAGCTACCCTTGACTTCTTCTGCCTCCAATAGATTTCCTAAGCACTAGTGTTTTAAGGAACAGGTTAAAAAGAGAATCCTAATGTGATTTCTTGATAATGGGTGTGTTCCTTATCTTCTCCTAGTGTCTAAACTCTTCTCCATGGCTGGACCCCCAAATAATATTCCTTTACGTGCTAAGGGGTATCTAGAGAGTGGGATAGGTTTAATAACTAACCTCACCCTATCGCGTACCCTAACCCTAACCCCTACCCTAACACTAACGCGTACCCTAATCCTAACCCGTACCCTAAACTGAGCCCTACCCCTAACACTAACCCTAACCCTAACCCTAACCCATACCCTACGCCCTACCCGAATCCCTCCCCGAACCCGTACCCTAAGCCATACCCTAACCCTCACCCTAACCCTAACCCTAACCCTAAGATACCCTTGACAGCTTCTGCCTCCAACAGATTTCCTAAGCACTAGTGTTTTAAGTAACAGGTTAAAAAGAGAATCCTAATGTGATTTCTTGATAATGGGTGTGTTCCTTATATTCTCCTCGTGTCTAAACTCTTCTCCAAGGCTGGACCCCCAAATAATATTCCTTTACGTGCTAAGGGGTATCTAGAGAGTGGGATAGGTTTAATAACTACCCCCACCCTAACGCGTACCCTAACCCTAACCCCTACCCTAACCCTAACGCGTACCCTAATCCTAACCCGTACCCTAAACTGAGCCCTAACCCTAACACTAACCCTAACCCTAACCCTAACCCATACCCTACGCCCTACCCGAACCCCTCCCTGAACCCATACCCTAAGCCATACCCTAACCCTCACCCTAACCCTAACACTAACCCTAAGCTACCCTTGACTGCTTCTGCCTCCAATAGATTTCCTAAGCACTAGTGTTTTAAGGAACAGGTTAAAAAGAGAATCCTAATGTGATTTCGTGATAATGGGTGTGTTCCTTATCTTCTCCTAGTGTCTAAACTCTTCTCCATGGCTGGACCCCCAATAATATTCCTGTACGTGCTAAGGGGTATCTAGAGAGTGGAATAGGTTTAATAACTACCCTCACCCTAACGTGTACACTAACCCTAACACGAACCCTAATCCTAACCCGTACCCTAAACCGAGCCCTAACCCTAACACTAACCCTAACCCTAACCCTAACCCATACCCTACGCCCTACCCGAACCCCTCACCTAACCCGTACCCTAAGCCGTACCCTAACCCTAACCCTAATGCTAAGCTACCCTTGACTGCTTCTGCCTGCAATAGATTTCCTAAACAGTAGTGTTTTAAAAAACAGGTTCAAAAGAGAATCCTAATGTGACTTCTTGATAATGGGTGTGTTCCTTATCTTATCCTGGTGTCTAAACTCTTCTCCATGGCTGGACCCCCAAATAATATTCTTTTACGTCCTAAGGGGTATCTAGAGAGTGGGATGGGTTTAATAACTACCCTCACTCTAACGCGTATCCTAACCCTAACCCTACCCTAACCCTAACGCATACTCTAATCCTAACCTGTACCCCAAACCGAGCCCTATACCTAACACTAGCCCTAACCCTAACCCTAACCCATACCCTACGCCCTACCCGAACCCCTCCCCGAACCCGTACCCTAAGCCATACCCTAACCCTCACCCTAACCCTAACCCTAACCCTAAGCTACCCTTGACTGCTTCTGCCTCCAATAGATTTCCTAAGCACTAGTGTTTTGAGGAACAGGTTAAAAAGAGAATCCTAATGTGATTTCTTGATAATGGGTGTGTTCCTTACCTTCTCCTAGTGTCTAAACTCTTCTCCATGGCTGGACCCCCAAATAATATTCCTTTACGTGCTAAAGGGTATCTAGAGAGTGGGATAGGTTTAATAACTAACCTCACCCTATCGCATACCCTAACCCTAACCCCTACCCTAACACTAACGCGTACCCTAATCCTAACCCGTACCCTAACCCGAGCCCTAACCCTAACACTAACCCTAACCCTAACCCTAACCCATAGCCTACGCCCTACCCGAACCCCTCCCCGAACCCGTACCCTAAGCCGTACCCTAACCCTCACCCTCACCCTAACCCTAACCCCAAGCTACCCTTGACTGCTTCTGCCTCCAATAGATTTCGTAAGCACTAGTGTTTTAAGGAACAGGTTAAAAAGAGAATCCTAATGTGATTTCTTGACAATGGGTGTGTTCCTTATCCTCTCCTCGTGTCTAAACTCTTCTCCATGGCTGGACCCCCAAATAATATTCCTTTACGTGCTAAGGGGTATCTAGAGAGTGGGATAGGTTTAAAAACTACCCTCACCCTAACGCGTAACCTAACCCTAACCGCTACCCTAACCCTAACGAGTACCCTAATCCTAACCCATACCCTAAACCGAGCCCTAACCCTAACACTAACCCTAACCCTAACCCTAACCCATACCCTACGCCCTACACGAATCCCTCCCCGAACCCGTACCCTAAGCCGTACCCTAACCCTCACCCTAACCCTAACCCTAACCCTAAGCTACCCTTGAGTGCTTCTGCCTCAAGTAGATTTCCTAACCACTAGTGTTTTATGGAACAGTTTAAAAAGAGAATCATATTGTGATTTCTTGATAATGGGTGTGTTCCTTAACTTCTCCTAGTGTCTAAACACTTCTCCATGGCTGGACCCCCAAATAATATTCCTTTACGTGCTAAGGGGTATCTAGAGAGTGGGATAGGTTTAATAACTACCCTCACCCTAAAGCGTACCCTAACCCTAACCCCTACCTTAACACTAACGCGTACCCTAATCCTAACCCGAACCCTTAACCGAGCCCTAACCCTAACACTAACCCTAACCCTAACTCTAACCCATACCCTACGCCCTACCCGAATCCCTCCCCGAATCCGTACCCTAAGCCGTACCCTAACCCTCACCCTAACCCTAACCCTAACCCTAACCCTAAGCTACCCTAGACGGCTTCTGCCTCCAATAGATTTCCTAAGCACTAGTGATTTAAGGAACAGGTTAAAAAGAGAATCCTAACGTGATTTCTTGATAATGGGTGTGTTCCTTATCTTCTCCTCTTGTCTAAACTCTTTTCCATGGCTGGACCCCCAAATAATATTCCTTTACGTGCTAAGGGGTATCTAGAGAGTGTGATAGGTTTAATAACTACCCTCACCCTAACGTGTACCCTAACCCTAACCCCTACACTAACCCTAACGCGTACCCTAATCCTAACCCGTACCCCAAACCGAGCCCTAACCCTAACACTAGCCCTAACCCTAACCCTAACCCATACCCTACGCCCTACCCGAACCCCTCCCCGAACCCGTACCCTAAGCCATACCCTAACCCTCACCCTAACCCTAACCCTAACCCTAAGCTACCCTTGACTGCTTCTGCCTCCAATAGATTTCCTAAGCACTAGTGTTTTAAGGAACTGGTTAAAAAGAGAATCCTAATGTGATTTCTTGATAATGGGTGTGTTCCTTATCTTCTCCTAGTGTCTAAACTCTTCTCCATGGCTGGACCCCCAAATAATATTCCTTTACGTGCTAAGGGGTATCTAGAGAGTGTGATAGGTTTAATAACTAACCTCACCCTATCGCATACCCTAACCCTAACCCCTACCCTAACATTAACGCTTACCCTAATCCTAACCCGTACCCTAAACCGGGCCCTAACCCTAACACTAACCCTAACCCTAACCCTAACCCATAGCCTACGCCCTACCCGAACCCCTCCCCGAACCCGTACCCTAAGCCGTACCGTAACCCTCACCCTCACCCTAACCCTAACACTAAGCTACCCTTGACTGCTTCTGCCTCCAATAGATTTCCTAAGCACTAGTGTTTTAAGGAACAGTTTAAAAAGAGAATCATATTGTGATTTCTTGATAATGGGTGTGTTCCTTATCTTCTCCTAGTGTCTAAACTCTTCTCCATGGCTGGACCCCCAAATAATATTCCTTTACGTGCTAAGGGGTATCTAGAGAGTGGGATAGGTTTAATAACTACCCTCACCCTAACGCGTACCCTAACCCTAACCCCTACCCTAACCCTAACGCGTACCCTAATCCTAACCCGTACCCTAAACCGAGCCCTAACCCTAACACTAGCCCTAACCCTAACCCTAACCCATACCCTACGCCCTACCCGAACCCCTCCCCGAACCCGTACCCTAAACCGTACCCTAACCCTCACCCTAACCCTAACCCTAACCCTAAGCTACCCTTGACTGCTTCTGCCTCCAATAGATTTCCTAAGCACTAGTGTTTTAAAGAACAGGTTAAAAAGAGAATCCTAATGTGATTTCTTGATAATGGGTGTGTTCCTTATCTTCTCCTAGTGTCTAAACTCTTCTCCATGGCTGGACCCCCAAATAATATACCTTTACGTGCTAAGGGGTATCTAGAGAGTGGGATAGGTTTAATAACTAACCTCACCCTATCGCGTACCCTAACCCTAACCCCTACCCTAACACTAACGCGTACCCTAATCCTAACCCGTACCCTAAACTGAGCCCTACCCCTAACACTAACCCTAACCCTAACCCTAACCCATAGCCTACGCACTACCCGAATCCCTCCCCGAACCCGTACCCTAAGCCATACCCTAACCCTCACCCTAACCCTAACCCTAACCCTAAGCTACCCTTGACAGCTTCTGCCTCCAACAGATTTCCTAATCACTAGTGTTTTAAGTAACAGGTTAAAAAGAGAATCCTAAGGTGATTTCTTGATAATGGGTGTGTTCCTTATATTCTCCTCGTGTCTAAACTCTTCTCCAAGGCTGGACCCCCAAATAATATTCCTTTACGTGCTAAGGGGTATCTAGAGAGTGTGATAGGTTTAATAACTACCCCCACCCTAACGCGTACCCTAACCCTAACCCCTACCCTAACCCTAACGCGTACCCTAATCCTAACCCGTACCCTAAACCGAGCCCTAACCCTAACACTAACCCTAAACCTAACCCTAACCCATACCCTACGCCCTACCCGAACCCCTCCCTGAACCCGTACCCTAAGCCATACCCTAACCCTCACCCTAACCCTAACACTAACCCTAAGCTACCCTTGATTGCTTCTGCCTCCAATAGATTTCCTAAGCACTAGTGTTTTAAGGAACAGGTGAAAAAGAGAATCTTAATGTGATTTCGTAATAATGGGTGTGTTCCTTATCTTCTCCTAGTGTCTAAACTCTTCTCCATGGCTGGACCCCCAATAATATTCCTGTACGTGCTAAGGGGTATCTAGAGAGTGGAATAGGTTTAATAACTACCCTCACCCTAACGTGTACACTAACCCTAACACGTACCCTAATCCTAACCCGTACCCTAAACCGAGCCCTAACCCTAACACTAACCCTAACCCTAACCCTAACCCATACCCTACGCCCTACCCGAACCCCTCCCCGAACCCGTGCCCTAAGCCGTACCCTAACCCTCACCCTAACCCTAACCCTAACCCTAAGCTACCCTTGACGGCTTCTGCCTCCAATAGATTTCCTAAGCACTAGTGTTTTAAGGAACATGTTAAAAAGAGAATCCTAATGTGATTTCTTGATAATGGGTGTGTTCCTTATCTTCTCCTCGTGTCTAAACTCTTCTCCATGGATGGACCCCCAAATAATATTCCTTTATGTGCTAAGGGGTATCTAGAGAGTGTGATAGGTTTAATAACTACCCTCACCCTATCGCGTACCCTAACCCTAGCACCTACCCTAACCCTAACGCGTACCCTAATCCTAACCCATACCCTACGCCCTTCCCGAACCCGTCCCCGAACCCTTACCCTAACCCTCACCCTAACCCTAACCCTAACCCTAAGCTACCCTTGACTGCTTCTGCCTCCAATAGATTTCCTCAGCACTAGTGTTTTAAGGAATAGGTTAAAAAGAGAATCCTAATGTGATTTCTTTATAATGGGTGTGATCTTTATCTTATCCTAGTGTCGAAACTCTTCTCCATGGCTGGACCCCAAAATAATATTCCTTTACGTGCTAAGGGGTATCTACAGAGTGGGATAGGTTTAATAACTACCCTAACCCTAATGCGTACCCTAACCCTAACCCCTACCCTAACACTAACGCATACACTAATCCTAAACCGTACCCTAAACCGAGCCCTAACCCTAACACTAACCCTAACCCTAACCCTAACCCATACCCTACGCCCTACCCGAACCCCTCACCTAACCCGTACCCTAAGCCGTACCCTAACCCTAACCCTAATGCTAAGCTACCCTTGACTGCTTCTGCCTGCAATAGATTTCCTAAACAGTAGTGTTTTAAAAAACAGGTTCAAAAGAGAATCCTAATGTGACTTCTTGATAATGGGTGTGTTCCTTATCTTATCCTGGTGTCTAAACTCTTCTCCATGGCTGGACCCCCAAATAATATTCTTTTACGTCCTAAGGGGTATCTAGAGAGTGGGATAGGTTTAATAATTACCCTCACCCTAACGCGTACCCTAACCCTAACCCCTACCCTAACCCTAACGCATACCCTAATCCTAACCCATACCCTAAACCGAGACCTAACCCTAACACTAACAATAACCCTAACCCTAACCCATACCCTACGCCGTACCCGAACCCCTTCCCGAACCCGTACCCTAAGCCGTACCCTAACCCTCACCCTAACCATAACCCTAACCCTAAACTACCCTTGACTGCTTCTGCCTCCAATAGATTTCCTAAGCACTAGTGTTTTAAGGAACAGGTTAAAAAGAGAATCCTAATGTGATTTCGTGATAATGGGTGTGTTCCTTATCTTCTCCTAGTGTCTAAACTCTTCTCCATGGCTGGACCCCCAAATAATATTCCTTTACGTGCTAAGGGGTATCTAGAGAGTGGGATAGGTTTAATAACTACCCTCACCCTAACGCGTAACCTAACCCTAACCGCTACCCTAACCCTAACGAGTACCCTAATCCTAACCCATACCCTAAACCGAGCCCTAACCCTAACACTAACCCTAACCCTAACCCTAACCCATACCCTACGCCCTACCCGAATCCCTCCCCGAACCCGTACCCTAAGCCGTACCCTAACCCTCACCCTAACCCTAACCCTAACCCTAAGCTACCCTTGAGTGCTTCTGCCTCCAATAGATTTCCTAACCACTAGTGTTTTAAGGAACAGTTTAAAAAGAGAATCATATTGTGATTTCTTGATAATGGGTGTGTTCCTTATCTTCTCCTAGTGTCTAAACCCTTCTCCATGGCTGGACCCCCAAATAATATTCCTTTACGTGCTAAGGGGTATCTAGAGAGTGGGATAGGTTTAATAACTACCCTCACCCTAAAGCGTACACTAACCCTAACCGCTACCTTAACAATAACGCGTACCCTAATCCTAACCCGAACCCTTAACCGAGCCCTAACCCTAAAACTAACCCTAACCCTAACTCTAACCCATACCCTACGCCCTATCCGAATCCCTCCCCGATCCCGTACCCTAAGCCGTACCCTAACCCTCACCCTAACCCTAACCCTAAGCTACCCTTGACGGCTTCTGCCTCCAATAGATTTCCTAAGCACTAGTGATTTAAGGAACAGGTTAAAAAGAGAATCCTAATGTGATTTCTTGATAATGGGTGTGTTCCTTATCTTCTCCTCGTGTCTAAACTCTTCTCCATGGCTGGACCCCCAAATAATATTCCTTTACGTGCTAAGGGGTATCTAGAGAGTGTGATAGGTTTAATAACTACCCTCACCCTAACGTGTACCCTAACCCTAACCCCTACCCTAACCCTAACGCGTACCCTAATCCTAACCCGTACCCCAAACCGAGCCCTAACCCTAACACTAGCCCTAACCCTAACCCTAACCCATACCCTACGCCCTACCCGAACCCCTCCCCGAACCCGTACCCTAAGCCATACCCTAAACCTCACCCTAACCCTAACCCTAACCCTAAGCTACCCTTGACTGCTTCTGCCTCCAATAGATTTCCTAAGCACTAGTGTTTTAAGGAACAGGTTAAAAAGAGAATCCTAAAGTGATTTCTTGATAATGGGTGTGTTCCTTATCTTCTCCTAGTGTCTAAACACTTCTCCATGGCTGGATCCCCAAATAATATTCCTTTACGTGCTAAGGGGTATCTAGAGAGTGGGATAGGTTTAATAAATAACCTCACCCTATCGCATACCCTAACCCTAACCCCTACCCTAACACTAACGCGTACCCTAATCCTAACCCGTACCCTAAACCGAGCCCTAACCCAAACACTAACCCTAACCCTAACCCTAACCCATAGCCTACGCCCTACCCGAACCCCTCCGCGAATCCGTACCCTAAGCCGTACCCTAACCCTCACCCTAACCCTACCCCTAACCCTAAGCTACCCTTGACTGCTTCTGCCTCCAATAGATTTCCTAAGCACTAGTGTTTTAAGGAACAGGTTAAAAAGAGAATCCTAATGTGATTTCTTGATAATGGGTGTGTTCCTTATCTTCTCCTAGTGTCTAAACTCTTCTCCATGGCTGGACCCCCAAATAATATTCCTTTACGTGCTAAGGGGTATCTAGAGAGTGGGATAGGTTTAATAACTACCCTCACCCTAACACGTACCCTAACACTAACCCCTACACTAACCCTAACGCGTACCCTAATCCTAACCCGTACCCTAAACCGAGCCCTAACCCTAACACTAGCCCTAACCCTAACCCTAACCCATACCCTACGCCCTACCTGAACCCGTACCCTAAGCCGTACCCTAACCCTCACCCTAACCCTAACCCTAACCCTAAGCTACCCTTGACTGCTTCTGCCTCCAATAGATTTCCTAAGCACTAGTGTTTTAAGGAACAGGTTAAAAAGAGAATCCTAATGTGATTTCGTGATAATGGGTGTGTTCCTTATCTTCTCCTAATGTCTAAACTCTTCTCCATGGCTGGACCCCCAAATAATATTCCTTTACGTGCTAAGGGGTATCTAGAGAGTGGGATAGGTTTAATAACTACCCTCACCCTAACGCGTAACCTAACCCTAACCGCTAACCTAACCCTAACGAGTACCCTAATCCTAACCCATACCCTAAACCGAGCCCTAACCCTAACACTAACCCTAACCCTAACCCTAACCCATACCCTACGCCCTACCCGAATCCCTCCCCGAACCCGTACCCTAAGCCGTACCCTAACCCTCACCCTAACCCTAACCCTAACCCTAAGCTACCCTTGACTGCTTCTGCCTCCAATAGATTTCCTAACCTCTAGTGTTTTAAGGAACAGTTTAAAAAGAGAATCATATTGTGATTTCTTGATAATGGGTGTGTTCCTTATCTTCTCCTAGTGTCTAAACCCTTCTCCATGGCTGGACCCCCAAATAATATTCCTTTACGTGCTAAGGGGTATCTAGAGAGTGGGATAGGTTTAATAACTACCCTCACCCTAAAGCGTACCCTAACCCTAACCGCTACCTTAACAATAACGCGTACCCTAATCCTAACCCGAACCCTTAACCGAGCCCTAACCCTAAAACTAACCCTAACCCTAACTCTAACCCATACCCTACGCCCTATCCGAATCCCTCCGTGATCCCGTATCCTAAGCCGTACCCTAACCCTCACCCTAACCCTAACCCTAACCCTAAGCTACCCTTGACGGCTTCTGCCTCCAATAGATTTCCTAAGCACTAGTGATTTAAGGAACAGGTTAAAAAGAGATTCCTAATGTGATTTCTTGATAATGGGTGTGTTCCTTATCTTCTCCTCTTGTCTAAACTCTTTTCCATGGCTGGACCCAAAAATAATATTCCTTTACGTGCTAAGGGGTATCTAGAGAGTGTGATAGGTTTAATAACTACCCTCACCCTAACGTGTACCCTAACCCTAACCCCTACACTAACGCTAACGCGTACCCTAATCCTAACCCGTACCCGAAACCGAGCCCTAACCCTAACACTAGCCCTAACCCTAACCCTAACCCATACCCTACGCCCTACCCGAACCCCTCCCCGAACCCGTACCCTAAGCCATACCCTAAACCTCACCCTAACCCTAACCCTAACCCTAAGCTACCCTTGACTGCTTCTGCCTCCAATAGATTTCCTAAGCACTAGTGTTTTAAGGAACAGGTTAAAAAGAGAATCCTAATGTGATTTCGTGATAATGGGTGTGTTCCTTATTTTCTCCTAGTGTCTAAACTCTTCTCCATGGCTGGACCCCCAAATAATATTCCTTTACGTGCTAAGGGGTATCTAGAGAGTGTGATAGGTTTAATAACTACCCCCACCCTAACGCGTACCCTAACCCTAACCCCTACCCTAACCCTAACGCGTACCCTAATCCTAACCCGTACCCTAAACCGAGCCCTAACCCTAACACTAACCCTAACCCTAACCCTAACCCATACCCTACGACCTACCCGAACCCCTCCCCGAACCCGTACCCTAAGCCATACCCTAGCCCTCACCCTAACCCAAACCCTAACCCTAAGCTACCCTTGACTGCTTCTGCCTCCAATAGATTTCCTAAGCACTAGTGTTTTAAGGAACAGGTTAAAAAGAGAATCCTAATGTGATTTCGTGATAATGGGTGTGTTCCTTATCTTCTCCTAGTGTCTAAACTCTTCTCCATGGCTGGACCCCCAAATAATATTCCTTTACGTGCTAAGGGGTATCTAGAGAGTGGGATAGGTTTAATAACTACCCTCACCCTAATGCGTACCCTAACCCTAACCCCTACCCTAACCCTAACGCGTACCCTAATCCTAACCCATACCCTACGCCCTTCCCGAACCCATCCCCGAACCCGTACCCTAACCCTCACCCTAACCCTAACCCTAACCCTAAGCTACCCTTGACTGCTTCTGCCTCCAATAGATTTCCTCAGCACTAGTGTTTTAAGGAATAGGTTAAAAAGAGAATCCTAATGTGATTTCTTCATAATGGGTGTGATCTTTATCTTATCCTAGTGTCGAAACTCTTCTCCATGGCTGGACCCCAAAATAATATTCCTTTACATGCTAAGGGGTATCTACAGAGTGGGATAGGTTTAATAACTACCCTAACCCTAATGCGTACCCTTACCCTAACCCCTACCCTAACACTAACGCATACACTAATCCTAAACCATACCCTAAACCGAGCCCTAACCCTAACACTAACCCTAACCCTAACCCTAACCCATACCCTACGCCCTACCCGAACCCCTCACCTAACCCGTACCCTAAGCCGTACCCTAACCCTAACCCTAATGCTAAGCTACCCTTGACTGCTTCTGCCTGCAATAGATTTCCTAAACAGTAGTGTTTTAAAAAACAGGTTCAAAAGAGAATCCTAATGTGACTTCTTGATAATGGATGTGTTCCTTATCTTATCCTGGTGTCTAAACTCTTCTCCATGGCTGGACCCCGAAATAATATTCTTTTACGTCCTAAGGGGTATCTAGAGAGTGCGATAGGTTTAATAACTACCCTCACCCTAACGCGTACCCTAACCCTAACCCCTACCATAATCCTAACGCATACCCTAATCCTAACCCATACCATAAACCGAGACCTAACCCTAACACTAACAATAACCCTAACCCTAACCCATACCCTACGCCGTACCCGAACCCGTACCCTAAGCCGTACCCTAACCCTCACCCTAACCCTAACCCTAACCCTAAGCTACCCTTGACTGCTTCTGCCTCCAATAGATTTCCTAAGCACTAGTGTTTTAAGGAACAGGTTAAAAAGAGAATCCTAATGTGATTTCGTGATAATGGGTGTGTTCCTTATCTTCTCCTAGTGTCTAAACTCTTCTCCATGGCTGGACCCCCAAATAATATTCCTTTACGTGCTAAGGGGTATCTAGAGAGTGGGATAGGTTTAATAACTACCCTCACCCTAACGCGTAACCTAACCCTAACCGCTACCCTAACCCTAACGAGAACCCTAATCCTAACCCATACCCTAAACCGAGCCCTAACCCTAACACTAACCCTAACCCTAACCCTAACCCATACCCTACGCCCTACCCGAATCCCTCCCCGAACCCGTACCCTAAGCCATACCCTAACCCTCACCCTAACCCTAACCCTAACCCTAAGCTACCCTTGAGTGCTTCTGCCTCCAATAGATTTCCTAACCACTAGTGTTTTAAGGAACAGTTTAAAAAGAGAATCATATTGTGATTTCTTGATAATGGGTGTGTTCCTTATCTTCTCCTAGTGTCTAAACCCTTCTCCATGGCTGGACCCCCAAATAATATTCCTTTACGTGCTAAGGGGTATCTAGAGAGTGGGATAGGTTTAATAACTACCCTCACCCTAAAGCGTAACCTAACCCTAACCGCTTCCTTAACAATAACGCGTACCCTAATCCTAACCCGAACCCTTAACCGAGCCCTAACCCTAACACTAACCCTAACCCTAACTCTAACCCATTCCCTACGCCCTATCCGAATCCCTCCCCGAACCCGTACCCTACGCCGTACCCTAACCCTCACCCTAACCCTCACCCTAACCCTAACCCTAACCCTAAGCTACCCTTGACGGCTTCTGCCTCCAATAGATTTCCTAAGCACTAGTGTTTTAAGGAACATGTTAAAAAGAGAATCCTAATGTGATTTCTTGATAATGGGTGTGTTTCTTATCTTCTCCTCGTGTCTAAACTCTTCTCCATGGATGGACCCCCAAATAATATTCCTTTATGTGCTAAGGGGTATCTAGAGAGTGTGATAGGTTTAATAACTACCCTCACCCTATCGCGTACCCTAACCCTAACCCCTACCCTAACCCTAACGCATACCCTACTCCTAACCCGTACCCTAAACCGAGCCCTAATCCTAACACTAACCCTAACCCTAACCCTAACCCATACCCTACGCCCTACCCGAACCCCTCCCCGAACCCGTACCCTAAGCCATACCCTAGCCCTCACCCTAACCCAAACCCTAACCCTAAGCTACCCTTGACTGCTTCTGCCTCCAATAGATTTCCTAAGCACTACTGTTTTAAGGAACAGGTTAAAAAGAGAATCCTAATGTGATTTCGTGATAATGGGTGTGTTCCTTATCTTCTCCTAGTGTCTAAACTCTTCTCAATGGCTGGACCCCCAAATAATATTCCTTTACGTGCTAAGGGGTATCTAGAGAGTGGGATAGGTTTAATAACTACCCTCACCCTAACGCGTACCCTAACCCTAACCCCTACCCTAAGCCTAACGCATACCCTAATCCTAACCCGTACCCTAAACCGAGCCCTAACCCTAACACTAGCCCTAACCCTAACCCTAACCCATACCCTACGCCCTACCCGAACCCCTCCCCGAACCCTTATCGTAAGCCGTACCCTAACCCTCACCCTAACCCTAACCCTAACCCTAAGCTACCCTTGACTGCTTCTGCCTCCAATAGATTTCCTAAGCACTAGTGTTTTAAGGAACAGGTTAAAAAGAGAATCCTAATGTGATTTCGTGATAATGGGTGTGTTCCTTATCTTCTCCTAGTGTCTAAACTCTTCTCCATGGCTGGACCCCCAAATAATATTCCTTTACGTGCTAAGGGGTATCTAGAGAGTGGGATAGGTTTAATAACTACCCTCACCCTAATGCGTACCCTAACCCTAACCCCTCCCCTAACCCTAACGCGTACCCTAATCCTAACCCATACCCTACGCCCTTCCCGAACCCGTCCCCGAACCCGTACCCTAACCCTCACCCTAACCCTAACCCTAACCCTAAGCTACCCTTGACTGCTTCTGCCTCCAATAGATTTCCTCAGCACTAGTGTTTTAAGGAATAGGTTAAAAAGAGAATCCTAATGTGATTTCTTCATAATGGGTGTGATCTTTATCTTATCCTAGTGTCGAAACTCTTCTCCATGGCTGGACCCCAAAATAATATTCCTTTACGTGCTAAGGGGTATCTACAGAGTGGGATAGGTTTAATAACTACCCTAACCCTAATGCGTACCCTAACCCTAACCCCTACCCTAACACTAAAGCATACACTAATCCTAAACCGTACCCTAAACCGAGCCCTAACCCTAACACTAACCCTAACCCTAACCCTAACCCATACACTACGCCCTACCCGAACCCCTCACCTAACCCGTACCCTAAGCCGTACCCTAACCCTAACCCTAATGCTAAGCTACCCTTGACTGCTTCTGCCTGCAATAGATTTCCTAAACAGTAGTGTTTTAAAAAACAGGTTCAAAAGAGAATCCTAATGTGACTTCTTGATAATGGGTGTGTTCCTTATCTTATCCTGGTGTCTAAACTCTTCTCCATGGCTGGACCCCCAAATAATATTCTTTTACGTCCTAAGGGGTATCTAGAGAGTGGGATAGGTTTAATAACTACCCTCACCCTAACGCGTACGCTAACCCTAACCCCTACCCTAACCCTAACGCATACCCTAATCCTAACCCATACCATAAACCGAGACCTAACCCTAACACTAACAATAACCCTAACCCTAACCCATACCCTACGCCGTACCCGAACCCCTTCCCGAACCCGTACCCTAAGCCGTACCCTAACCCTCACCCTAACCCTAACCCTAACCCTAACGCGTACACTAACCCTAACACGTACCCTAATCCTAACCCGTACCCTAAGCCGAGCCCTAAACCTAACACTAACCCTAACCCTAACACTAACCCATACCCTACGCCCTACCCGAACCCCTCCCCGAACCCGTGCCCTAAGCCGTACCCTAACCCTCACCCTAACCCTAACCCTAACCCTAAGCTACCCTTGACGGCTTCTGCCTCCAATAGATTTCCTAAGCAGTAGTGTTTTAAGGAACATGTTAAAAAGAGAATCCTAATGTGATTTCGTGATAATGGGTGTGTTCCTTATCTTCTCCTCGTGTCTAAACTCTTCTCCATGCATGGACCCCCAAATAATATTACTTTATGTGCTAAGGGGTATCTAGAGAGTGTGATAGGTTTAATAACTACCCTCACCCTATCGCGTACCCTAACCCTAACCCCTACCCTAACCGTAACGCGTACCCTAATCCTAACCCGTACCCTAAACCGAGCCCTAATCCTAACACTAACCCTAACCCTAACCCTAACCCATACCCTACGCCCTACCCGAACCCCTCCCCGAACCCGTACCCTAAGCCGTACCCTAACCCTCACCCTAACCCTAACCCTAACCCTAATCTACCCTTGACGGCTTCTGCCTCCAAAAGATTTCCTAAGCACTAGTGATTTAAGGAACAGGTTAAAAAGAGAATCCTAAAGTGATTTATTGATAATGGGTGTGTTCCTTATCTTCTCCTCGTGTCTAAACTCTTCTCCATGGCTGGACCCCCAAATAATATTCCTTTACGTGCTAAGGGGTATCTAGAGAGTGGGATAGGTTTAATAACTACCCTCACCCTAACGCGTACCCTAACCCTAACCCCTACCCTAACCCTAACGCATACCCTAATCCTAACCCGTACCCTAAACCGAGCCCTAACCCTAACACTAGCCCTAACCCTAACCCTAACCCATACCCTACGCCCTACCCGAACCCCTCCCCGAACCCTTATCGTAAGCCGTACCCTAACCCTCACCCTAACCCTAACCCTAACCCTAAGCTACCCTTGAGTGCTTCTGCCTCCAATAGATTTCCTAACCACTAGTGTTTTAAGGAACAGTTTAAAAAGAGAATCATATTGTGATTTCTTGATAATGGGTGTGTTCCTTATCTTCTCCTAGTGTCTAAACCCTTCTCCATGGCTGGACCCCCAAATAATATTCCTTTACGTGCTAAGGGGTATCTAGAGAGTGGGATAAGTTTAATAACTACCCTCACCCTAAAGCGTACCCTAACCCTAACCGCTACCTTAACAATAACGCGTACCCTAATCCTAACCCGAACCCTTAACCGAGCCCTAACCCTAACACTAACCCTAACCCTAACTCTAACCCATACCCTACGCCCTATCCGAATCCCTCCCCGAACCCGTACCCTAAGCCGTACCCTAACCCTCACCCTAACCCTAACCCTAACCCTAAGCTACCCTTGACGGCTTCTGCCTCCAATAGATTTCCTAAGCACTAGTGATTTAAGGAACAGGTTAAAAAGAGAATCCTAATGTGATTTCTTGATAATGGGTGTGTTCCTTATCTTCTCCTCTTGTCTAAATTCTTTTCCATGGCTGGACCCCCAAATAATATTCCTTTACGTGCTAAGGGGTATCTAGAGAGTGTGATAGGTTTAATAACTACCCTCACCCTAACGTGTACCCTAACCCTAACCCCTACACTAACCCTAACGCGTACCCTAATCCTAACCCGTACCCCAAACCGAGCCCTAACCCTAACACTAGCCCTAACCCTAACCCTAACCCATACCCTACGCCCTACCCGAACCCCTCCCCGAACCCGTACCCTAAGCCATACCCTAACCCTCACCCTAACCCTAACCCTAACCCTAAGCTACCCTTGACTGCTTCTGCCTCCAATAGATTTCCTAAGCACTAGTGTTTTAAGGAACAGGTTAAAAAGAGAATCCTAATGTGATTTCTTGATAATGGATGTGTTCCTTATATTCTCCTCGTGTCTAAACTCTTCTCCAAGGCTGGACCCCCAAATAATATTCCTTTACGTGCTAAGGGGTATCTAGAGAGTGGGATAGGTTTAATAACTACCCTCACCCTAATGCGTACCCTAACCCTAACCCCTACCCTAACCCTAACGCGTACCCTAATCCTAACCCAAACCCTACGCCCTTCCCGAACCCATCCCCGAACCCGTACCCTAACCCTCACCCTAACCCTAACCCTAACCCTAAGCTACCCTTGACTGCTTCTGCCTCCAATAGATTTCCTCAGCACTAGTGTTTTAAGGAATAGGTTAAAAAGAGAATCCTAATGTGATTTCTTCATAATGGGTGTGATCTTTATCTTATCCTAGTGTCGAAACTCTTCTCCATGGCTGGACCCCAAAATAATATTCCTTTACATGCTAAGGGGTATCTACAGAGTGGGATAGGTTTAATAACTACCCTAACCCTAATGCGTACCCTAACCCTAACCCCTACCCTAACACTAACGCATACACTAATCCTAAACCATACCCTAAACCGAGCCCTAACCCTAACACTAACCCTAACCCTAACCCTAACCCATACCCTACGCCCTACCCGAACCCCTCACCTAACCCGTACCCTAAGCCGTACCCTAACCCTAACCCTAATGCTAAGCTACCCTTGACTGCTTCTGCCTGCAATAGATTTCCTAAACAGTAGTGTTTTAAAAAACAGGTTCAAAAGAGAATCCTAATGTGACTTCTTGATAATGGATGTGTTCCTTATCTTATCCTGGTGTCTAAACTCTTCTCCATGGCTGGACCCCGAAATAATATTCTTTTACGTCCTAAGGGGTATCTAGAGAGTGCGATAGGTTTAATAACTACCCTCACCCTAACGCGTACCCTAACCCTAACCCCTACCATAATCCTAACGCATACCCTAATCCTAACCCATACCATAAACCGAGACCTAACCCTAACACTAACAATAACCCTAACCCTAACCCATACCCTACGCCGTACCCGAACCCGTACCCTAAGCCGTACCCTAACCCTCACCCTAACCCTAACCCTAACCCTAAGCTACCCTTGACTGCTTCTGCCTCCAATAGATTTCCTAAGCACTAGTGTTTTAAGGAACAGGTTAAAAAGAGAATCCTAATGTGATTTCGTGATAATGGGTGTGTTCCTTATCTTCTCCTAGTGTCTAAACTCTTCTCCATGGCTGGACCCCCAAATAATATTCCTTTACGTGCTAAGGGGTATCTAGAGAGTGGGATAGGTTTAATAACTACCCTCACCCTAACGCGTAACCTAACCCTAACCGCTACCCTAACCCTAACGAGTACCCTAATCCTAACCCATACCCTAAACCGAGCCCTAACCCTAACACTAACCCTAACCCTAACCCTAACCCATACCCTACGCCCTACCCGAATCCCTCCCCGAACCCGTACCCTAAGCCATACCCTAACCCTCACCCTAACCCTAACCCTAACCCTAAGCTACCCTTGAGTGCTTCTGCCTCCAATAGATTTCCTAACCACTAGTGTTTTAAGGAACAGTTTAAAAAGAGAATCATATTGTGATTTCTTGATAATGGGTGTGTTCCTTATCTTCTCCTAGTGTCTAAACCCTTCTCCATGGCTGGACCCCCAAATAATATTCCTTTACGTGCTAAGGGGTATCTAGAGAGTGGGATAGGTTTAATAACTACCCTCACCCTAAAGCGTAACCTAACCCTAACCGCTTCCTTAACAATAACGCGTACCCTAATCCTAACCCGAACCCTTAACCGAGCCCTAACCCTAACACTAACCCTAACCCTAACTCTAACCCATTCCCTACGCCCTATCCGAATCCCTCCCCGAACCCGTACCCTACGCCGTACCCTAACCCTCACCCTAACCCTCACCCTAACCCTAACCCTAACCCTAAGCTACCCTTGACGGCTTCTGCCTCCAATAGATTTCCTAAGCACTAGTGTTTTAAGGAACATGTTAAAAAGAGAATCCTAATGTGATTTCTTGATAATGGGTGTGTTTCTTATCTTCTCCTCGTGTCTAAACTCTTCTCCATGGATGGACCCCCAAATAATATTCCTTTATGTGCTAAGGGGTATCTAGAGAGTGTGATAGGTTTAATAACTACCCTCACCCTATCGCGTACCCTAACCCTAACCCCTACCCTAACCCTAACGCATACCCTACTCCTAACCCGTACCCTAAACCGAGCCCTAATCCTAACACTAACCCTAACCCTAACCCTAACCCATACCCTACGCCCTACCCGAACCCCTCCCCGAACCCGTACCCTAAGCCATACCCTAGCCCTCACCCTAACCCAAACCCTAACCCTAAGCTACCCTTGACTGCTTCTGCCTCCAATAGATTTCCTAAGCACTAGTGTTTTAAGGAACAGGTTAAAAAGAGAATCCTAATGTGATTTCGTGATAATGGGTGTGTTCCTTATCTTCTCCTAGTGTCTAAACTCTTCTCAATGGCTGGACCCCCAAATAATATTCCTTTACGTGCTAAGGGGTATCTAGAGAGTGGGATAGGTTTAATAACTACCCTCACCCTAACGCGTACCCTAACCCTAACCCCTACCCTAAGCCTAACGCATACCCTAATCCTAACCCGTACCCTAAACCGAGCCCTAACCCTAACACTAGCCCTAACCCTAACCCTAACCCATACCCTACGCCCTACCCGAACCCCTCCCCGAACCCTTATCGTAAGCCGTACCCTAACCCTCACCCTAACCCTAACCCTAACCCTAAGCTACCCTTGAGTGCTTCTGCCTCCAATAGATTTCCTAAGCACTAGTGTTTTAAGGAACAGGTTAAAAAGAGAATCCTAATGTGATTTCGTGATAATGGGTGTGTTCCTTATCTTCTCCTAGTGTCTAAACTCTTCTCCATGGCTGGACCCCCAAATAATATTCCTTTACGTGCTAAGGGGTATCTAGAGAGTGGGATAGGTTTAATAACTACCCTCACCCTAATGCGTACCCTAACCCTAACCCCTACCCTAACCCTAACGCGTACCCTAATCCTAACCCATACCCTACGCCCTTCCCGAACCCGTCCCCGAACCCGTACCCTAACCCTCACCCTAACCCTAACCCTAACCCTAAGCTACCCTTGACTGCTTCTGCCTCCAATAGATTTCCTCAGCACTAGTGTTTTAAGGAATAGGTTAAAAAGAGAATCCTAATGTGATTTCTTCATAATGGGTGTGATCTTTATCTTATCCTAGTGTCGAAACTCTTCTCCATGGCTGGACCCCAAAATAATATTCCTTTACGTGCTAAGGGGTATCTACAGAGTGGGATAGGTTTAATAACTACCCTAACCCTAATGCGTACCCTAACCCTAACCCCTACCCTAACACTAAAGCATACACTAATCCTAAACCGTACCCTAAACCGAGCCCTAACCCTAACACTACCCTAACCCTAACCCTAACCCATACACTACGCCCTACCCGAACCCCTCACCTAACCCGTACCCTAAGCCGTACCCTAACCCTAACCCTAATGCTAAGCTACCCTTGACTGCTTCTGCCTGCAATAGATTTCCTAAACAGTAGTGTTTTAAAAAACAGGTTCAAAAGAGAATCCTAATGTGACTTCTTGATAATGGGTGTGTTCCTTATCTTATCCTGGTGTCTAAACTCTTCTCCATGGCTGGACCCCCAAATAATATTCTTTTACGTCCTAAGGGGTATCTAGAGAGTGGGATAGGTTTAATAACTACCCTCACCCTAACGCGTACGCTAACCCTAACCCCTACCCTAACCCTAACGCATACCCTAATCCTAACCCATACCATAAACCGAGACCTAACCCTAACACTAACAATAACCCTAACCCTAACCCATACCCTACGCCGTACCCGAACCCCTTCCCGAACCCGTACCCTAAGCCGTACCCTAACCCTCACCCTAACCCTAACCCTAACCCTAACGCGTACACTAACCCTAACACGTACCCTAATCCTAACCCGTACCCTAAGCCGAGCCCTAAACCTAACACTAACCCTAACCCTAACACTAACCCATACCCTACGCCCTACCCGAACCCCTCCCCGAACCCGTGCCCTAAGCCGTACCCTAACCCTCACCCTAACCCTAACCCTAACCCTAAGCTACCCTTGACGGCTTCTGCCTCCAATAGATTTCCTAAGCAGTAGTGTTTTAAGGAACATGTTAAAAAGAGAATCCTAATGTGATTTCGTGATAATGGGTGTGTTCCTTATCTTCTCCTCGTGTCTAAACTCTTCTCCATGCATGGACCCCCAAATAATATTACTTTATGTGCTAAGGGGTATCTAGAGAGTGTGATAGGTTTAATAACTACCCTCACCCTATCGCGTACCCTAACCCTAACCCCTACCCTAACCGTAACGCGTACCCTAATCCTAACCCGTACCCTAAACCGAGCCCTAATCCTAACACTAACCCTAACCCTAACCCTAACCCATACCCTACGCCCTACCCGAACCCCTCCCCGAAACCGTACCCTAAGCCGTACCCTAACCCTCACCCTAACCCTAACCCTAACCCTAATCTACCCTTGACGGCTTCTGCCTCCAAAAGATTTCCTAAGCACTAGTGATTTAAGGAACAGGTTAAAAAGAGAATCCTAAAGTGATTTATTGATAATGGGTGTGTTCCTTATCTTCTCCTCGTGTCTAAACTCTTCTCCATGGCTGGACCCCCAAATAATATTCCTTTACGTGCTAAGGGGTATCTAGAGAGTGGGATAGGTTTAATAACTACCCTCACCCTAACGCGTACCCTAACCCTAACCCCTACCCTAACCCTAACGCATACCCTAATCCTAACCCGTACCCTAAACCGAGCCCTAACCCTAACACTAGCCCTAACCCTAACCCTAACCCATACCCTACGCCCTACCCGAACCCCTCCCCGAACCCTTATCGTAAGCCGTACCCTAACCCTCACCCTAACCCTAACCCTAACCCTAAGCTACCCTTGAGTGCTTCTGCCTCCAATAGATTTCCTAACCACTAGTGTTTTAAGGAACAGTTTAAAAAGAGAATCATATTGTGATTTCTTGATAATGGGTGTGTTCCTTATCTTCTCCTAGTGTCTAAACCCTTCTCCATGGCTGGACCCCCAAATAATATTCCTTTACGTGCTAAGGGGTATCTAGAGAGTGGGATAAGTTTAATAACTACCCTCACCCTAAAGCGTACCCTAACCCTAACCGCTACCTTAACAATAACGCGTACCCTAATCCTAACCCGAACCCTTAACCGAGCCCTAACCCTAACACTAACCCTAACCCTAACTCTAACCCATACCCTACGCCCTATCCGAATCCCTCCCCGAACCCGTACCCTAAGCCGTACCCTAACCCTCACCCTAACCCTAACCCTAACCCTAAGCTACCCTTGACGGCTTCTGCCTCCAATAGATTTCCTAAGCACTAGTGATTTAAGGAACAGGTTAAAAAGAGAATCCTAATGTGATTTCTTGATAATGGGTGTGTTCCTTATCTTCTCCTCTTGTCTAAATTCTTTTCCATGGCTGGACCCCCAAATAATATTCCTTTACGTGCTAAGGGGTATCTAGAGAGTGTGATAGGTTTAATAACTACCCTCACCCTAACGTGTACCCTAACCCTAACCCCTACACTAACCCTAACGCATACCCTAATCCTAACCCGTACCCCAAACCGAGCCCTAACCCTAACACTAGCCCTAACCCTAACCCTAACCCATACCCTACGCCCTACCCGAACCCCTCCCCGAACCCGTACCCTAAGCTATACCCTAAACCTCACCCTAACCCTAACCCTAACCCTAAGCTACCCTTGACTGCTTCTGCCTCCAGTAGATTTCCTAAGCACTAGTGTTTTAAGGAACAGGTTAAAAAGAGAATCCTAATGTGATTTCTTGATAATGGGTGTGTTCCTTATCTTCTCCTAGTGTCTAAACTCTTCTCCATGGCTGGACCCCCAAATAATATTCCTTTACGTGCTAAGGGGTATCTAGAGAGTGGGATAGGTTTAATAACTAACCTCACCCTATCGCATACCCTAACCCTAACCTCTACCCTAACACTAACGCGTACCCTAATCCTAACCCGTACCCTAAACCGAGCCCTAACCCTAACACTAACCCTAACCCTAACCCATAGCCTACGCCCTACCCGAACCCCTCCCCGAACCCGTACCCTAAGCCGTACCCTAACCCTCACCCTAACCCTAACCCTAACCCTAAGCTACCCTTGACTGCTTCTGCCTCCAATAGATTTCCTAAGCACTAGTGTTTTAAGGAACAGGTTAAAAAGAGAATCCTAATGTGATTTCTTGATAATGGGTGTGTTCCTTATCTTCTCCTAGTGTCTAAACTCTTCTCCATGGCTGGACCCCCAAATAATATTCCTTTACGTGCTAAGGGGTATCTAGAGAGTGGGATAGGTTTAATAACTACCCTCACCCTAACGCGTACCCTAACCCTAACCCCTACCCTAACCCTAACGCGTACCCTAATCCTAACCCGTACCCTAAACCGAGCCCTAACCCTAACACTAGCCCTAACCCTAACCCTAACCCATACCCTACGCCCTACCCGAACCCCTCCCCGAACCCGTACCCTAAGCCGTACCCTAACCCTCACCCTAACCCTAACCCTAACCCTAAGCTACCCTTGACTGCTTCTGCCTCCAATAGATTTCCTAAGCACTAGTGTTTTAAGGAACAGGTTAAAAAGAGAATCCTAATGTGATTTCTTGATAATGGGTGTGTTCCTTATCTTCTCCTAGTGTCTAAACTCTTCTCCATGGCTGGACCCCCAAATAATATTCCTTTACGTGCTAAGGGGTATCTAGAGAGTGTGATAGGTTTAATAACTACCCCCACCCTAACGCGTACCCTAACCCTAACCCCTACCCTAACACTAACACGTACCCTAATCCTAACCCGTACCCTAAACCGAGCCCTAACCCTAACACTAACCCTAACCCTAACCCTAACCCATACCCTACGCCCTACCCGAACCCCTCCCCGAACCCGTACCCTAAGCCATACCCTAACCCTCACCCTAACCCTAACCCTAACCCTAAGCTACCCTTGACTGCTTCTGCCTCCAATAGATTTCCTAAGCACTAGTGTTTTAAGGAACAGGTTAAAAAGAGAATCCTAATGTGATTTCTTGATAATGGATGTGTTCCTTATATTCTCCTCGTGTCTAAACTCTTCTCCAAGGCTGGACCCCTAAATAATATTCCTTTACGTGCTAAGGGGTATCTAGAGAGTGGGATAGGTTTAATAACTACCCTCACCCTAATGCGTACCCTAACCCTAACCCCTACCCTAACCCTAACGCGTACCCTAATCCTAACCCATACCCTACGCCCTTCCCGAACCCATCCCCGAACCCGTACCCTAACCCTCACCCTAACCCTAACCCTAACCCTAAGCTACCCTTGACTGCTTCTGCCTCCAATAGATTTCCTCAGCACTAGTGTTTTAAGGAATAGGTTAAAAAGAGAATCCTAATGTGATTTCTTCATAATGGGTGTGATCTTTATCTTATCCTAGTGTCGAAACTCTTCTCCATGGCTGGACCCCAAAATAATATTCCTTTACATGCTAAGCAGTATCTACAGAGTGGGATAGGTTTAATAACTACCCTAACCCTAATGCGTACCCTAACCCTAACCCCTACCCTAACACTAACGCATACACTAATCCTAAACCATACCCTAAACCGAGCCCTAACCCTAACACTAACACTAACCCTAACCCTAACCCATACCCTACGCCCTACCCGAACCCCTCACCTAACCCGTACCCTAAGCCGTACCCTAACCCTAACCCTAATGCTAAGCTACCCTTGACTGCTTCTGCCTGCAATAGATTTCCTAAACAGTAGTGTTTTAAAAAACAGGTTCAAAAGAGAATCCTAATGTGACTTCTTGATAATGGATGTGTTCCTTATCTTATCCTGGTGTCTAAACTCTTCTCCATGGCTGGACCCCGAAATAATATTCTTTTACGTCCTAAGGGGTATCTAGAGAGTGCGATAGGTTTAATAACTACCCTCACCCTAACGCGTACCCTAACCCTAACCCCTACCATAATCCTAACGCATACCCTAATCCTAACCCATACCATAAACCGAGACCTAACCCTAACACTAACAATAACCCTAACCCTAACCCATACCCTACGCCGTACCCGAACCCGTACCCTAAGCCGTACCCTAACCCTCACCCTAACCCTAACCCTAACCCTAAGCTACCCTTGACTGCTTCTGCCTCCAATAGATTTCCTAAGCACTAGTGTTTTAAGGAACAGGTTAAAAAGAGAATCCTAATGTGATTTCGTGATAATGGGTGTGTTCCTTATCTTCTCCTAGTGTCTAAACTCTTCTCCATGGCTGGACCCCCAAATAATATTCCTTTACGTGCTAAGGGGTATCTAGAGAGTGGGATAGGTTTAATAACTACCCTCACCCTAACGCGTAACCTAACCCTAACCGCTACCCTAACCCTAACGAGTACCCTAATCCTAACCCATACCCTAAACCGAGCCCTAACCCTAACACTAACCCTAACCCTAACCCTAACCCATACCCTACGCCCTACCCGAATCCCTCCCCGAACCCGTACCCTAAGCCATACCCTAACCCTCACCCTAACCCTAACCCTAACCCTAAGCTACCCTTGAGTGCTTCTGCCTCCAATAGATTTCCTAACCACTAGTGTTTTAAGGAACAGTTTAAAAAGAGAATCATATTGTGATTTCTTGATAATGGGTGTGTTCCTTATCTTCTCCTAGTGTCTAAACCCTTCTCCATGGCTGGACCCCCAAATAATATTCCTTTACGTGCTAAGGGGTATCTAGAGAGTGGGATAGGTTTAATAACTACCCTCACCCTAAAGCGTAACCTAACCCTAACCGCTTCCTTAACAATAACGCGTACCCTAATCCTAACCCGAAACCTTAACCGAGCCCTAACCCTAACACTAACCCTAACCCTAACTCTAACCCATTCCCTACGCCCTATCCGAATCCCTCCCCGAACCCGTACCCTACGCCGTACCCTAACCCTCACCCTAACCCTCACCCTAACCCTAACCCTAACCCTAAGCTACCCTTGACGGCTTCTGCCTCCAATAGATTTCCTAAGCACTAGTGTTTTAAGGAACATGTTAAAAAGAGAATCCTAATGTGATTTCTTGATAATGGGTGTGTTTCTTATCTTCTCCTCGTGTCTAAACTCTTCTCCATGAATGGACCCCCAAATAATATTCCTTTATGTGCTAAGGGGTATCTAGAGAGTGTGATAGGTTTAATAACTACCCTCACCCTATCGCGTACCCTAACCCTAACCCCTACCCTAACCCTAACGCATACCCTACTCCTAACCCGTACCCTAAACCGAGCCCTAATCCTAACACTAACCCTAACCCTAACCCTAACCCATACCCTACGCCCTACCCGAACCCCTCCCCGAACCCGTACCCTAAGCCATACCCTAGCCCTCACCCTAACCCAAACCCTAACCCTAAGCTACCCTTGACTGCTTCTGCCTCCAATAGATTTCCTAAGCACTACTGTTTTAAGGAACAGGTTAAAAAGAGAATCCTAATGTGATTTCGTGATAATGGGTGTGTTCCTTATCTTCTCCTAGTGTCTAAACTCTTCTCAATGGCTGGACCCCCAAATAATATTCCTTTACGTGCTAAGGGGTATCTAGAGAGTGGGATAGGTTTAATAACTACCCTCACCCTAACGCGTACCCTAACCCTAACCCCTATCCTAAGCCTAACGCATACCCTAATCCTAACCCGTACCCTAAACCGAGCCCTAACCCTAACACTAGCCCTAACCCTAACCCTAAACCATACCCTACGCCCTACCCGAACCCCTCCCCGAACCCTTATCGTAAGCCGTACCCTAACCCTCACCCTAACCCTAACCCTAACCCTAAGCTACCCTTGACTGCTTCTGCCTCCAATAGATTTCCTAAGCACTAGTGTTTTAAGGAACAGGTTAAAAAGAGAATCCTAATGTGATTTCGTGATAATGGGTGTGTTCCTTATCTTCTCCTAGTGTCTAAACTCTTTTCCATGGCTGGACCCCCAAATAATATTCCTTTACGTGCTAAGGGGTATCTAGAGAGTGGGATAGGTTTAATAACTACCCTCACCCTAATGCGTACCCTAACCCTAACCCCTACCCTAACCCTAACGCGTACCCTAATCCTAACCCATACCCTACGCCCTTCCCGAACCCGTCCCCGAACCCGTACCCTAACCCTCACCCTAACCCTAACCCTAACCCTAAGCTACCCTTGACTGCTTCTGCCTCCAATAGATTTCCTCAGCACTAGTGTTTTAAGGAATAGGTTAAAAAGAGAATCCTAATGTGATTTCTTCATAATGGGTGTGATCTTTATCTTATCCTAGTGTCGAAACTCTTCTCCATGGCTGGACCCCAAAATAATATTCCTTTACGTGCTAAGGGGTATCTACAGAGTGGGATAGGTTTAATAACTACCCTAACCCTAATGCGTACCCTAACCCTAACCCCTACCCTAACACTAAAGCATACACTAATCCTAAACCGTACCCTAAACCGAGCCCTAACCCTAACACTAACCCTAACCCTAACCCTAACCCATACACTACGCCCTACCCGAACCCCTCACCTAACCCGTACCCTAAGCCGTACCCTAACCCTAACCCTAATGCTAAGCTACCCTTGACTGCTTCTGCCTGCAATAGATTTCCTAAACAGTAGTGTTTTAAAAAACAGGTTCAAAAGAGAATCCTAATGTGACTTCTTGATAATGGGTGTGTTCCTTATCTTATCCTGGTGTCTAAACTCTTCTCCATGGCTGGACCCCCAAATAATATTCTTTTACGTCCTAAGGGGTATCTAGAGAGTGGGATAGGTTTAATAACTACCCTCACCCTAACGCGTACGCTAACCCTAACCCCTACCCTAACCCTAACGCATACCCTAATCCTAACCCATACCATAAACCGAGACCTAACCCTAACACTAACAATAACCCTAACCCTAACCCATACCCTACGCCGTACCCGAACCCCTTCCCGAACCCGTACCCTAAGCCGTACCCTAACCCTCACCCTAACCCTAACCCTAACCCTAACGCGTACACTAACCCTAACACGTACCCTAATCCTAACCCGTACCCTAAGCCGAGCCCTAAACCTAACACTAACCCTAACCCTAACACTAACCCATACCCTACGCCCTACCCGAACCCCTCCCCGAACCCGTGCCCTAAGCCGTACCCTAACCCTCACCCTAACCCTAACCCTAACCCTAAGCTACCCTTGACGGCTTCTGCCTCCAATAGATTTCCTAAGCAGTAGTGTTTTAAGGAACATGTTAAAAAGAGAATCCTAATGTGATTTCGTGATAATGGGTGTGTTCCTTATCTTCTCCTCGTGTCTAAACTCTTCTCCATGCATGGACCCCCAAATAATATTACTTTATGTGCTAAGGGGTATCTAGAGAGTGTGATAGGTTTAATAACTACCCTCACCCTATCGCGTACCCTAACCCTAACCCCTACCCTAACCGTAACGCGTACCCTAATCCTAACCCGTACCCTAAACCGAGCCCTAATCCTAACACTAACCCTAACCCTAACCCTAACCCATACCCTACGCCCTACCCGAACCCCTCCCCGAACCCGTACCCTAAGCCGTACCCTAACCCTCACCCTAACCCTAACCCTAACCCTAATCTACCCTTGACGGCTTCTGCCTCCAAAAGATTTCCTAAGCACTAGTGATTTAAGGAACAGGTTAAAAAGAGAATCCTAAAGTGATTTATTGATAATGGGTGTGTTCCTTATCTTCTCCTCGTGTCTAAACTCTTCTCCATGGCTGGACCCCCAAATAATATTCCTTTACGTGCTAAGGGGTATCTAGAGAGTGGGATAGGTTTAATAACTACCCTCACCCTAACGCGTACCCTAACCCTAACCCCTACCCTAACCCTAACGCATACCCTAATCCTAACCCGTACCCTAAACCGAGCCCTAACCCTAACACTAGCCCTAACCCTAACCCTAACCCATACCCTACGCCCTACCCGAACCCCTCCCCGAACCCTTATCGTAAGCCGTACCCTAACCCTCACCCTAACCCTAACCCTAACCCTAAGCTACCCTTGAGTGCTTCTGCCTCCAATAGATTTCCTAACCACTAGTGTTTTAAGGAACAGTTTAAAAAGAGAATCATATTGTGATTTCTTGATAATGGGTGTGTTCCTTATCTTCTCCTAGTGTCTAAACCCTTCTCCATGGCTGGACCCCCAAATAATATTCCTTTACGTGCTAAGGGGTATCTAGAGAGTGGGATAAGTTTAATAACTACCCTCACCCTAAAGCGTACCCTAACCCTAACCGCTACCTTAACAATAACGCGTACCCTAATCCTAACCCGAACCCTTAACCGAGCCCTAACCCTAACACTAACCCTAACCCTAACTCTAACCCATACCCTACGCCCTATCCGAATCCCTCCCCGAACCCGTACCCTAAGCCGTACCCTAACCCTCACCCTAACCCTAACCCTAACCCTAAGCTACCCTTGACGGCTTCTGCCTCCAATAGATTTCCTAAGCACTAGTGATTTAAGGAACAGGTTAAAAAGAGAATCCTAATGTGATTTCTTGATAATGGGTGTGTTCCTTATCTTCTCCTCTTGTCTAAATTCTTTTCCATGGCTGGACCCCCAAATAATATTCCTTTACGTGCTAAGGGGTATCTAGAGAGTGTGATAGGTTTAATAACTACCCTCACCCTAACGTGTACCCTAACCCTAACCCCTACACTAACCCTAACGCGTACCCTAATCCTAACCCGTACCCCAAACCGAGCCCTAACCCTAACACTAGCCCTAACCCTAACCCTAACCCATACCCTACGCCCTACCCGAACCCCTCCCCGAACCCGTACCCTAAGCTATACCCTAAACCTCACCCTAACCCTAACCCTAACCCTAAGCTACCCTTGACTGCTTCTGCCTCCAGTAGATTTCCTAAGCACTAGTGTTTTAAGGAACAGGTTAAAAAGAGAATCCTAATGTGATTTCTTGATAATGGGTGTGTTCCTTATCTTCTCCTAGTGTCTAAACTCTTCTCCATGGCTGGACCCCCAAATAATATTCCTTTACGTGCTAAGGGGTATCTAGAGAGTGGGATAGGTTTAATAACTAACCTCACCCTATCGCATACCCTAACCCTAACCCCTACCCTAACACTAACGCGTACCCTAATCCTAACCCGTACCCTAAACCGAGCCCTAACCCTAACACTAACCCTAACCCTAACCCTAACCCATAGCCTACGCCCTACCCGAACCCCTCCCCGAACCCGTACCCTAAGCCGTACCCTAACCCTCACCCTAACCCTAACCCTAACCCTAAGCTACCCTTGACTGCTTCTGCCTCCAATAGATTTCCTAAGCACTAGTGTTTTAAGGAACAGGTTAAAAAGAGAATCCTAATGTGATTTCTTGATAATGGGTGTGTTCCTTATCTTCTCCTAGTGTCTAAACTCTTCTCCATGGCTGGACCCCCAAATAATATTCCTTTACGTGCTAAGGGGTATCTAGAGAGTGGGATAGGTTTAATAACTACCCTCACCCTAACGCGTACCCTAACCCTAACCCCTACCCTAACCCTAACGCGTACCCTAATCCTAACCCGTACCCTAAACCGAGCCCTAACCCTAACACTAGCCCTAACCCTAACCCTAACCCATACCCTACGCCCTACCCGAACCCCTCCCCGAACCCGTACCCTAAGCCGTACCCTAACCCTCACCCTAACCCTAACCCTAACCCTAAGCTACCCTTGACTGCTTCTGCCTCCAATAGATTTCCTAAGCACTAGTGTTTTAAGGAACAGGTTAAAAAGAGAATCCTAATGTGATTTCTTGATAATGGGTGTGTTCCTTATCTTCTCCTAGTGTCTAAACTCTTCTCCATGGCTGGACCCCCAAATAATATTCCTTTACGTGCTAAGGGGTATCTAGAGAGTGTGATAGGTTTAATAACTACCCCCACCCTAACGCGTACCCTAACCCTAACCCCTACCCTAACACTAACACGTACCCTAATCCTAACCCGTACCCTAAACCGAGCCCTAACCCTAACACTAACCCTAACCCTAACCCTAACCCATAACCTACGCCCTACCCGAACCCCTCCCCGAACCCGTACCCTAAGCCATACCCTAACCCTCACCCTAACCCTAACCCTAACCCTAAGCTACCCTTGACTGCTTCTGCCTCCAATAGATTTCCTAAGCACTAGTGTTTTAAGGAACAGGTTAAAAAGAGAATCCTAATGTGATTTCTTGATAATGGATGTGTTCCTTATATTCTCCTCGTGTCTAAACTCTTCTCCAAGGCTGGACCCCCAAATAATATTCCTTTACGTGCTAAGGGGTATCTAGAGAGTGGGATAGGTTTAATAACTACCCTCACCCTAATGCGTACCCTAACCCTAACCCCTACCCTAACCCTAACGCGTACCCTAATCCTAACCCAAACCCTACGCCCTTCCCGAACCCATCCCCGAACCCGTACCCTAACCCTCACCCTAACCCTAACCCTAACCCTAAGCTACCCTTGACTGCTTCTGCCTCCAATAGATTTCCTCAGCACTAGTGTTTTAAGGAATAGTTTAAAAAGAGAATCCTAATGTGATTTCTTCATAATGGGTGTGATCTTTATCTTATCCTAGTGTCGAAACTCTTCTCCATGGCTGGACCCCAAAATAATATTCCTTTACATGCTAAGGGGTATCTACAGAGTGGGATAGGTTTAATAACTACCCTAACCCTAATGCGTACCCTAACCCTAACCCCTACCCTAACACTAACGCATACACTAATCCTAAAGCATACCCTAAACCGAGCCCTAACCCTAACACTAACCCTAACCCTAACCCTAACCCATACCCTACGCCCTACCCGAACCCCTCACCTAACCCGTACCCTAAGCCGTACCCTAACCCTAACCCTAATGCTAAGCTACCCTTGACTGCTTCTGCCTGCAATAGATTTCCTAAACAGTAGTGTTTTAAAAAACAGGTTCAAAAGAGAATCCTAATGTGACTTCTTGATAATGGATGTGTTCCTTATCTTATCCTGGTGTCTAAACTCTTCTCCATGGCTGGACCCCGAAATAATATTCTTTTACGTCCTAAGGGGTATCTAGAGAGTGCGATAGGTTTAATAACTACCCTCACCCTAACGCGTACCCTAACCCTAACCCCTACCATAATCCTAACGCATACCCTAATCCTAACCCATACCATAAACCGAGACCTAACCCTAACACTAACAATAACCCTAACCCTAACCCATACCCTACGCCGTACCCGAACCCGTACCCTAAGCCGTACCCTAACCCTCACCCTAACCCTAACCCTAACCCTAAGCTACCCTTGACTGCTTCTGCCTCCAATAGATTTCCTAAGCACTAGTGTTTTAAGGAACAGGTTAAAAAGAGAATCCTAATGTGATTTCGTGATAATGGGTGTGTTCCTTATCTTCTCCTAGTGTCTAAACTCTTCTCCATGGCTGGACCCCCAAATAATATTCCTTTACGTGCTAAGGGGTATCTAGAGAGTGGGATAGGTTTAATAACTACCCTCACCCTAACGCGTAACCTAACCCTAACCGCTACCCTAACCCTAACGAGTACCCTAATCCTAACCCATACCCTAAACCGAGCCCTAACCCTAACACTAACCCTAACCCTAACCCTAACCCATACCCTACGCCCTACCCGAATCCCTCCCCGAACCCGTACCCTAAGCCATACCCTAACCCTCACCCTAACCCTAACCCTAACCCTAAGCTACCCTTGAGTGCTTCTGCCTCCAATAGATTTCCTAACCACTAGTGTTTTAAGGAACAGTTTAAAAAGAGAATCATATTGTGATTTCTTGATAATGGGTGTGTTCCTTATCTTCTCCTAGTGTCTAAACCCTTCTCCATGGCTGGACCCCCAAATAATATTCCTTTACGTGCTAAGGGGTATCTAGAGAGTGGGATAGGTTTAATAACTACCCTCACCCTAAAGCGTAACCTAACCCTAACCGCTTCCTTAACAATAACGCGTACCCTAATCCTAACCCGAACCCTTAACCGAGCCCTAACCCTAACACTAACCCTAACCCTAACTCTAACCCATTCCCTACGCCCTATCCGAATCCCTCCCCGAACCCGTACCCTACGCCGTACCCTAACCCTCACCCTAACCCTCACCCTAACCCTAACCCTAACCCTAAGCTACCCTTGACGGCTTCTGCCTCCAATAGATTTCCTAAGCACTAGTGTTTTAAGGAACATGTTAAAAAGAGAATCCTAATGTGATTTCTTGATAATGGGTGTGTTTCTTATCTTCTCCTCGTGTCTAAACTCTTCTCCATGGATGGACCCCCAAATAATATTCCTTTATGTGCTAAGGGGTATCTAGAGAGTGTGATAGGTTTAATAACTACCCTCACCCTATCGCGTACCCTAACCCTAACCCCTACCCTAACCCTAACGCATACCCTACTCCTAACCCGTACCCTAAACCGAGCCCTAATCCTAACACTAACCCTAACCCTAACCCTAACCCATACCCTAGCCCTCACCCTAACCCAAACCCTAACCCTAAGCTACCCTTGACTGCTTCTGCCTCCAATAGATTTCCTAAGCACTAGTGTTTTAAGGAACAGGTTAAAAAGAGAATCCTAATGTGATTTCGTGATAATGGGTGTGTTCCTTATCTTCTCCTAGTGTCTAAACTCTTCTCAATGGCTGGACCCCCAAATAATATTCCTTTACGTGCTAAGGGGTATCTAGAGAGTGGGATAGGTTTAATAACTACCCTCACCCTAACGCGTACCCTAACCCTAACCCCTACCCTAAGCCTAACGCATACCCTAATCCTAACCCGTACCCTAAACCGAGCCCTAACCCTAACACTAGCCCTAACCCTAACCCTAACCCATACCCTACGCCCTACCCGAACACCTCCCCGAACCAGTGCCCTAAGCCGTACCCTAACCCTCACCCTAACCCTAACCCTAACCCTAAGCTACCCTTGACGGCTTCTGCCTCCAATAGATTTCCTAAGCACTAGTGTTTTAAGGAACATGTTAAAAAGAGAATCCTAATGTGATTTCTTGATAATGGGTGTGTTCCTTATCTTCTCCTCGTGTCTAAACTCTTCTCCATGGATGGACCCCCAAATAATATTCTTTATGTGCTAAGGGGTATCTAGAGAGTGTGATAGGTTTAATAACTACCCTCACCCTATCGCGTACACTAACCCTAACCCCTACCCTAACCCTAACGCGTACCCTAATCCTAACCCGTACCCTAAACCGAGCCCTAATCCTAACACTAACCCTAACCCTAACCCTAACCCATACCCTACGCCCTACCCGAACCCCTCCCCGAACCCGTACCCTAACCCTCACCCTAACCCTAACCCTAACCCTAAGCTACCCTTGACGGCTTCTGCCTCCAAAAGATTTCCTAACCACTAGTGATTTAAGGAACAGGTTAAAAAGAGAATCCTAATGTGATTTATTGATAATGGTTGTGTTCCTTATCTTCTCCTCGTGTCTAAACTCTTCTCCATGGCTGGACCCCCAAATAATATTCCTTTACGTGCTAAGGGGAATCTAGAGAGTGGGATAGGTTTAATAACTACCCTCACCCTAACGCGTACCCTAACCCTAACCCCTACCCTAACCCTAACGCATACCCTAATCCTAACCCGTACCCTAAACCGAGCCCTAACCCTAACACTAGCCCTAACCCTAACCCTAACCCATACCCTACGCCCTACCCGAACCCCTCCCCGAACCCTTATCGTAAGCCGTACCCTAACCCTCACCCTAACCCTAACCCTAACCCTAAGCTACCCTTGACGGCTTCTGCCTCCAATAGATTTCCTAAGCACTAGTGTTTTAAGGAACTGGTTAAAAAGAGAATCCTAATGTGATTTCTTGATAATGGGTGTGTTCCTTATCTTCTCCTCGTGTCTAAACTCTTCTCCATGGCTGGACCCCCAAATAATATTCCTTTACGTGCTAAGGGGTATCTAGAGAGTGTGATAGGTTTAATAACTACACCCACCCTAACGCGTACCCTAACCCTAACCCCTACCCTAACCCTAACGCGTACCCTAATCCTAACCCGTACCCTAAACCGAGCCCTAACCCTAACACTAACCCTAACGCTAATCCTAACCCATACCCTACGCCCTACCCGAACCCCTCCCCGAACCCGTACCCTAAGCCATACCCTAACCCTCACCCTAACCCTAACCCTAACCCTAAGCTACCCTTGACTGCTTCTGCCTCCAATAGATTTCCTAAGCACTAGTGTTTTAAGGAACAGGTTAAAAAGAGAATCCTAATGTGATTTCTTGATAATGGGTGTGTTCCTTATATTCTCCTCGTGTCTAAACTCTTCTCCATGGCTGGACCCCCAAATAATATTCCTTTAAGTGCTAAGGGGTATCTAGAGAGTGGGATAGGTTTAATAACTACCCTCACCCTAAAGCGTACCCTAACCCTAACCCCTACACTAACCCTAACGCGTACCCTAATCCTAACCCGTACCCTAAACCGAGCCCTAACCCTAACACTAGCGCTAACCCTAACCCTAACCCATACCCTACGCCCTACCCGAACCCCTCCCCGAACCCGTACCCTAAGCCGTATCCTAACCCTCACCCTAACCCTAACCTAAACCTAAGCTACCCTTGACGGCTTCTGCCTCCAATAGATTTCCTAAGCACTAGTGTTTTAAGGAACAGGTTAAAAAGAGAATCCTAATGTGATTTCGTGATAACGGGTGTGTTCCTTATCTTCTCCTAGTGTCTAAACTCTTCTCCATGGCTGGACCCCCAAATAATATTCCTTTACGTGCTAAGGGGTATCTAGAGAGTGTGATAGGTTTAATAACTACCCTCACCCTAACGCGTACCCTAACCCTAACCGCTACCCTAAACCTAACGAGTACCCTAATCCTAACCCGTACCCTAAACCGAGCCCTAACCCTAACACTAACCCTAACTCTAACCCTAACCCATACCCTACGCCCTACCCGAACCCCTCCCCGAACCCGTACCCTAAGCCGTACCCTAACCCTCACCCTAACCCTAACCCTAACCCTAAGCTACCCTTGACTGCTTCTGCCTCCAATAGATTTCCTAACCACTAGTGTTTTAAGGAACAGTTTAAAAAGAGAATCATATTGTGATTTCTTGATAATGGGTGTGTTCCTTATCTTCTCCTAGTGTCTAAACCCTTCTCCATGGCTGGACGCCCAAATAATATTCCTTTACGTGCTAAGGGGTATCTAGAGAGTGGGATAGGTTTAATAACTACCCTCACCCTAAAGCGTACCCTAACCCTAACCCCTACCCTAACACTAACGCGTACCCTAATCCTAACCCGTACCCTAAACCGAGCCCTAACCCTAACACTAACCCTAACCCTAACTCTAACCCATACCCTACGCCCTACCTGAACCCCTCCCCGAACCCGTACCCTAAGCCGTACCCTAACCCTCACCCTAACCCTAACCCTAACCCTAAGCTACCCTTGACGGCTTCTGCCTCCAATAGATTTCCTAAGCACTAGTGATTTAAGGAACAGGTTAAAAAGAGAATCCTAATGTGATTTCTTAATAATGGGTGTGTTCCTTATCTTCTCCTCGTGTCTAAACTCTTCTCCATGGCTGGACCCCCAAATAATATTCCTTTACGTGCTAAGGGCTATCTAGAGAGTGGGATAGGTTTAATAACTACCCTCACTCTAACGCGTATCCTAACCCTAACCCCTAACCTAACCCTAACGCATACCCTAATCCTAACCCGTACCCTAAACCGAGCCCTAACCCTAACACTAGCCCTAACCCTAACCATAGCCCATACCCTACGCCCTACCCGAACCCCTCCCCGAACCCGTACCCTAAGCCGTACCCTAACCCTCACCCTAACCCTAACCCTAAGCCTAAGCTACCCTTGACTGCTTCTGCCTCCAATAGATTTCCTAAGCACTAGTGTTTTAAGGAACAGGTTAAAAAGAGAATCCTAATGTGATTTCTTGATAATGGGTGTGTTCCTTATATTCTCCTCTTGTCTAAACTCTTCTCCAAGGCTGGACCCCCAAATAATATTCCTTTACGTGCTAATGGGTATCTGGAGAGTGTGATAGGTTTAATAACTACCCCCACCCTAACGCGTACCCTAACCCTAACCACTACCCTAACACTAACGCGTACCCTAATCCTAACCCGTACCCTAAACCGAACCCTAACCCTAACACTAACCCTAACCCTAACCCTTACCCATACCCTACGGCCTACCCGAACCCCTCCCCGAACCCGTACCCTAAGCCATACCCTAACCCTCACCCTAACCCTAACCCTAAGCTACCCTTGACTGCTTCTGCCTCCAATAGATTTCCTAAGCACTACTGTTTTAAGGAACAGGTTAAAAAGAGAATCCTAATGTGATTTCGTGATAATGTGTGTGTTCCTTATCTTCTCCTAGTGTCTAAACTCTTCTCCATGGCTGGACCCCCAATAATATTCCTGTACATGCTAAGGGGTATCTAGAGAGTGGGATAGGTTTAATAACTACCCTCACCCTAACGCGTACACTAACCCTAACGCGTACCCTAATCCTAACCCGTACCCTAAACCGAGCCCTAATCCTAACACTAACCCTAACCCTAACCCTAACCCATACCCTACGCCCTACCCGAACCCCTCCCCGAACCCGTACCCTAAGCCATACCCTAGCCCTCACCCTAACCCAAACCCTAACACTAAGCTACCCTTGACTGCTTCTGCCTCCAATAGATTTCCTAAGCACTAGTGTTTTAAGGAACAGGTTAAAAAGAGAATCCTAATGTGATTTCGTGATAATGGGTGTGTTCCTTATCTTCTCCTAGTGTCTAAACTCTTCTCCATGGCTGGACCCCCAAACAATATTCCTTTACGTGCTAAGGGGTATCTAGAGAGTGGGATAGTTTTAATAACTACCCTCACCCTAACGCGTACCCTAACACTAACCCCTACCCTAACCCTAACGCGTACCCTAATCCTAACCCATACCCTAAACCGAGCCCTAACCCTAACACTAACTCTAACCCTAACCCTAACCCATACCCTACGCCCTACCCGAACCCCTCCCCGAACCCGTACCCTAAGCCGTACCCTAACCCTCACCCTAACCCTAACCCTAACCCTAATCTACCCTTGACGGCTTTTGCCTCCAAAAGATTTCCTAAGCACTAGTGATTTAAGGAACAGGTTAAAAAGAGAATCCTAATGTGATTTATTGATAATGGGTGTGTTCCTTATCTTCTCCTCGTGTCTAAACTCTTCTCCATGGCTGGACCCCCAAATAATATTCCTTTACGTGCTAAGGGGTATCTAGAGAGTGGGATAGGTTTAATAACTACCCTCACCCTAACGCGTACCCTAACCCTAACCCGTACCCTAACCCTAACGCGTACCCTAATCCTAACCCGTACCCTAAACCGAGCCCTAACCCTAACACTAGCGCTAACCCTAACCCTAACCCATACCCTACGCCCTACCCGAACCCCTCCCCGAACCCGTACCCTAAGCCGTATCCTAACCCTCACCCTAACCCTAACCTAAACCTAAGCTACCCTTGACGGCTTCTGCCTCCAATAGATTTCCTAAGCACTAGTGTTTTAAGGAACAGGTTAAAAAGAGAATCCTAATGTGATTTCGTAATAACGGGTGTGTTCCTTATCTTCTCCTAGTGTCTAAACTCTTCTCCATGGCTGGACCCCCAAATAATATTCCTTTACGTGCTAAGGGGTATCTAGAGAGTGTGCTAGGTTTAATAACTACCCTCACCCTAACGTGTACCCTAACCCTAACCGCTACCCTAATCCTAACCCGTACCCTAAACCGAGCCCTAACCCTAACACTAACCCTAACTCTAACCCTAACCCATACCCTACGCCCTACCCGAACCCCTCCCCGAACCCGTACCCTAAGCCGTACCCTAACCCTCACCCTAACCCTAACCCTAACCCTAAGCTACCCTTGACTGCTTCTGCCTCCAATAGATTTCCTAACCACTAGTGTTTTAAGGAACAGTTTAAAAAGAGAATCATATTGTGATTTCTTGATAATGGGTGTGTTCCTTATCTTCTCCTAGTGTCTAAACCCTTCTCCATGGCTGGACGCCCAAATAATATTCCTTTACGTGCTAAGGGGTATCTAGAGAGTGGGATAGGTTTAATAACTACCCTCACCCTAAAGCGTACCCTAACCCTAACCCCTACCCTAACACTAACGCGTACCCTAATCCTAACCCGTACCCTAAACCGAGCCCTAACCCTAACACTAACCCTAACCCTAACTCTAACCCATACCCTACGCCCTACCTGAACCCCTCCCCGAACCCGTACCCTAAGCCGTACCCTAACCCTCACCCTAACCCTAACCCTAACCCTAAGCTACCCTTGACGGCTTCTGCCTCCAATAGATTTCCTAAGCACTAGTGTTTTAAGCAACAGGTTAAAAAGAGAATCCTAATGTGATTTCTTGATAATGGGTGTGTTCCTTATATTCTCCTCGTGTCTAAACTCTTCTCCAAGGCTGGACCCCCAAATAATATTCCTTTACGTGCTAATGGGTATCTGGAGAGTGTGATAGGTTTAATAACTACCCCCACCCTAACGCGTACCCTAACCCTAACCACTACCCTAACACTAACGCGTATCCTAATCCTAACCCGTACCCTAAACCGAAACCTAACCCTAACACTAACCCTAACCCTAACCCTTACCCATACCCTACGGCCTACCCGAACCCCTCCCCGAACCCGTACCCTAAGCCATACCCTAACCCTCACCCTAACCCTAACCCTAAGCTACCCTTGACTGCTTCTGCCTCCAATAGATTTCCTAAGCACTACTGTTTTAAGGAACAGGTTAAAAAGAGAATCCTAATGTGATTTCGTGATAATGGGTGTGTTCCTTATCTTCTCCTAGTGTCTAAACTCTTCTCCATGGCTGGACCCCCAATAATATTCCTGTACATGCTAAGGGGTATCTAGAGAGTGGGATAGGTTTAATAACTACCCTCACCCTAACGCGTACACTAACCCTAACGCGTACCCTAATCCTAACCCGTACCCTAAACCGAGCCCTAATCCTAACACTAACCCTAACCCTAACCCTAACCCATACCCTACGCCCTACCCGAACCCCTCCCCGAACCCGTACCCTAAGCCATACCCTAGCCCTCACCCTAACCAAAACCCTAACACTAAGCTACCCTTGACTGCTTCTGCCTCCAATAGATTTCCTAAGCACTAGTGTTTTAAGGAACAGGTTAAAAAGAGAATCCTAATGTGATTTCGTGATAATGGGTGTGTTCCTTATCTTCTCCTAGTGTCTAAACTCTTCTCCATGGCTGGACCCCCAAATAATATTCCTTTACGTGCTAAGGGGTATCTAGAGAGTGGGATAGTTTTAATAACTACCCTCACCCTAACGCGTACCCTAACACTAACCCCTACCCTAACCCTAACGCGTACCCTAATCCTAACCCATACCCTAAACCGAGCCCTAACCCTAACACTAACTCTAACCCTAACCCTAACCCATACCCTACGCCCTACCCGAACCCCTCCCCGAACCCGTACCCTAAGCCGTACCCTAACCCTCACCCTAACCCTAACCC
>NW_026645526.1:0-26584 GCF_949987535.1 Balaenoptera acutorostrata
GTCTAAACTCTTCTCCATGGATGGACCCCCAAATAATATTACTTTATGTGCTAAGGGGTATCTAGAGAGTGTGATAGGTTTAATAACTACCCTCACCCTATCGCGTACCCTAACCCTAACCCCTACCCTAACCCTAACGCGTACCCTAATCCTAACCCGTACCCTAAACCGAGCCCTATTCCTAACACTAACCCTAACCCTAACCCTAACCCATACCCTACGCCCTACCCGAACCCCTCCCCGAACCCGTACCCTAAGCCATACCCTAGCCCTCACCCTAACCCAAACCCTAACCCTAAGCTACCCTTGACTGCTTCTGCCTCCAATAGATTTCCTAAGCACTAGTGTTTTAAGGAACAGGTTAAAAAGAGAATCCTAATGTGATTTCGTGATAATGGGTGTGTTCCTTATCTTCTCCTAGTGTCTAAACTCTTCTCCATGGCTGGACCCCCAATAATATTCCTGTACGTGCTAAGGGGTATCTAGAGAGTCGAATAGGTTTAATAACTACCCTCACCCTAACGCGTACACTAACCCTAACACGTACCCTAATCCTAACCCGTACCCTAAACCGAGCCCTAACCCTAACACTAACCCTAACCCTAACCCTAACCCATACCCTACGCCCTACCCGAACACCTCCCCGAACCAGTGCCCTAAGCCGTACCCTAACCCTCACCCTAACCCTAACCCTAACCCTAAGCTACCCTTGACGGCTTCTGCCTCCAATAGATTTCCTAAGCACTAGTGTTTTAAGGAACATGTTAAAAAGAGAATCCTAATGTGATTTCTTGATAATGGGTGTGTTCCTTATCTTCTCCTCGTGTCTAAACTCTTTTCCATGGATGGACCCCCAAATAATATTCCTTTATGTGCTAAGGGGTATCTAGAGAGTGTGATAGGTTTAATAACTACCCTCACCCTATCGCGTACCCTAACCCTAACCCCTACCCTAACCCTAACGCGTACCCTAATCCTAACCCGTACCCTAAACCGAGCCCTAATCCTAACACTAACCCTAACCCTAACCCTAACCCATACCCTACGCCCTACCCGAACCCCTCCCCGAACCCGTACCCTAAGCCATACCCTAGCCCTCACCCTAACCCAAACCCTAACCCTAAGCTACCCTTGACTGCTTCTGCCTCCAATAGATTTCCTAAGCACTAGTGTTTTAAGGAACAGGTTAAAAAGAGAATCCTAATGTGATTTCGTGATAATGGGTGTGTTCCTTATCTTCTCCTAGTGTCTAAACTCTTCTCCATGGCTGGACCCCCAAATAATATTCCTTTACGTGCTAAGGGGTATCTAGAGAGTGGGATAGGTTTAATAACTACCCTCACCCTAACGCGTACCCTAACACTAACCCCTACCCTAACCTTAACGCGTACCCTAATCCTAACCCATACCCTAAACCGAGCCCTAACCCTAACACTAACTCTAACCCTAACCCTAACCCATACCCTACGCCCTACCCGAACCCCTCCCCGAACCCGTACCCTAAGCCGTACCCTAACCCTCACCCTAACCCTAACCCTAACCCTAAGCTACCCTTGACGGCTTCTGCCTCCAAAAGATTTCCTAAGCACTAGTGATTTAAGGAACAGGTTAAAAAGAGAATCCTAATGTGATTTATTGATAATGGTTGTGTTCCTTATCTTCTCCTCGTGTCTAAACTCTTCTCCATGGCTGGACCCCCAAATAATATTCCTTTACGTGCTAAGGGGTATCTAGAGAGTGGGATAGGTTTAATAACTACCCTCACCCTAACGCGTACCCTAACCCTAACCCCTACCCTAACCCTAACGCATACCCTAATCCTAACCCGTACCCTAAACCGAGCCGTAACCCTAACACTAGCCCTAACCCTAACCCTAACCCATACCCTACGCCCTACCCGAACCCCTCCCCGAACCCTTATCGTAAGCCGTACCCTAACCCTCACCCTAACCCTAACCCTAACCCTAAGCTACCCTTGACTGCTTCTGCCTCCAATAGATTTCCTAAGCACTAGTGTTTTAAGGAACAGGTTAAAAAGAGAATCCTAATGTGATTTCGTGATAATGGGTGTGTTCCTTATCTTCTCCTAGTGTCTAAACTCTTCTCCATGGCTGGACCCCCAAATAATATTCCTTTACGTGCTAAGGGGTATCTAGAGAGTGGGATAGGTTTAATAACTACCCTCACCCTAATGCGTACCCTAACCCTAACCCCTACCCTAACCCTAACGCGTACCCTAATCCTAACCCATACCCTACGCCCTTCCCGAACCCGTCCCCGAACCCGTACCCTAACCCTCACCCTAACCCTAACCCTAACCCTAAGCTACCCTTGACTGCTTCTGCCTCCAATAGATTTCCTCAGCACTAGTGTTTTAAGGAATAAGTTAAAAAGAGAATCCTAATGTGATTTCTTCATAATGGGTGTGATCTTTATCTTATCCTAGTGTCGAAACTCTTCTCCATGGCTGGACCCCAAAATAATATTCCTTTACGTGCTAAGGGGTATCTACAGAGTGGGATAGGTTTAATAACTACCCTAACCCTAATGCGTACCCTAACCCTAACCCCTACCCTAACACTAACGCATACACTAATCCTAAACCGTACCCTAAACCGAGCCCTAACCCTAACACTAACCCTAACCCTAACCCTAACCCATACCCTACGCCCTACCCGAACCCCTGACCTAACCCGTACCCTAACCCTAACCCTAATGCTAAGCTACCCTTGACTGCTTCTGCCTGCAATAGATTTCCTAAACAGTAGTGTTTTAAAAAACAGGTTCAAAAGAGAATCCTAATGTGACTTCTTGATAATGGGTGTGTTCCTTATCTTATCCTGGTGTCTAAACTCTTCTCCATGGCTGGACCCCCAAATAATATTATTTTACGTCCTAAGGGGTATCTAGAGAGTGGGATAGGTTTAATAACTACCCTCACCCTAACGCGTACCCTAACCCTAACCCCTACCCTAACCCTAACGCATACCCTAATCCTAACCCATAACATAAACTGAGACCTAACCCTAACACTAACAATAACCCTAACCCTAACCCATACCCTACGCCGTACCCGAACCCCTTCCCGAACCCGTACCCTAAGCCGTACCCTAACCCTCACCCTAACCCTAACACTAACCCTAACGCATACACTAACCCTAACACGTACCCTAATCCTAACCAGTACCCTAAACCGAGCCCTAAACCTAACACTAACCCTAACCCTAACCCTAACCCATACCCTACGCCCTACCCGAACCCCTCCCCGAACCCGTGCAGTAAGCCGTACCCTAACCCTCACCCTAACCCTAACCCTAACCCTAAGCTACCCTTGACGGCTTCTGCCTCCAATAGATTTCCTAAGCACTAGTGTTTTAAGGAACATGTTAAAAAGAGAATCCTAATGTGATTTCGTGATAATGGGTGTGTTCCTTATCTTCTCCTCGTGTCTAAACTCTTCTCCATGGATGGACCCCCAAATAATATTACTTTATGTGCTAAGGGGTATCTAGAGAGTGTGATAGGTTTAATAACTACCCTCACCCTATCGCGTACCCTAACCCTAACCCCTACCCTAACCCTAACGCGTACCCTAATCCTAACCCGTACCCTAAACCGAGCCCTATTCCTAACACTAACCCTAACCCTAACCCTAACCCATACCCTACGCCCTACCCGAACCCCTCCCCGAACCCGTACCCTAAGCCATACCCTAGCCCTCACCCTAACCCAAACCCTAACCCTAAGCTACCCTTGACTGCTTCTGCCTCCAATAGATTTCCTAAGCACTAGTGTTTTAAGGAACAGGTTAAAAACAGAATCCTAATGTGATTTCGTGATAATGGGTGTGTTCCTTATCTTCTCCTAGTGTCTAAACTCTTCTCCATGGCTGGACCCCCAAATAATATTCCTTTACGTGCTAAGGGGTATCTAGAGAGTGGGATAGGTTTAATAACTACCCTCACCCTAACGCGTACCCTAACACTAACCCCTACCCTAACCCTAAAGCGTACCCTAATCCTAACCCATACCCTAAACCGAGCCCTAACCCTAACACTAACTCTAACCCTAACCCTAACCCATACCCTACGCCCTACCCGAACCCCTCCCCGAACCCGTACCCTAAGCCGTACCCTAACCCTCACCCTAACCCTAACCCTAACCCTAATCTACCCTTGACGGCTTCTGCCTCCAAAAGATTTCCTAAGCACTAGTGATTTAAGGAACAGGTTAAAAAGAGAATCCTAATGTGATTTATTGATAATGGGTGTGTTCCTTATCTTCTCCTCGTGTCTAAACTCTTCTCCATGGCTGGACCCACAATAATATTCCTGTACGTGCTAAGGGGTATCTATAGAGTCGAATAGGTTTAATAACTACCCTCACCCTAACGCGTACACTAACCCTAACACGTACCCTAATCCTAACCCATACCCTAAACCGAGCCCTAACCCTAACACTAACTCTAACCTTAACCCTAACCCATACCCTACGCCCTACCCGAACCCCTCCCCGAACCCGTACCCTAAGCCGTACCCTAACCATCACCCTAACCCTAACCCTAACCCTAAGCTACCCTTGACTGCTTCTGCCTCCAATAGATTTCCTAAGCACTAGTGTTTTAAGGAACAGGTTAAAAAGAGAATCCTAATGTGATTTCGTGATAATGGGTGTGTTCCTTATCTTCTCCTAGTGTCTAAACTCTTCTCCATGGCTGGACCCCCAAATAATATTCCTTTACGTGCTAAGGGGTATCTAGAGAGTGGGATAGGTTTAATAACTACCCTCACCCTAACGCGTACCCTAACACTAACCCCTACCCTAAACTTAACGCGTACCCTAATCCTAACCCATACCCTAAACCGAGCCCTAACCCTAACACTAACTCTAACCCTAACCCTAACCCATACCCTACGCCCTACCCGAACCCCTCCCCGAACCCGTACCCTAAGCCGTACCCTAACCCTCACCCTAACCCTAACCCTAACCCTAAGCTACCCTTGACGGCTTCTGCCTCCAAAAGATTTCCTAAGCACTAGTGATTTAAGGAACAGGTTAAAAAGAGAATCGTAATGTGATTTATTGATAATGGTTGTGTTCCTTATCTTCTCCTCGTGTCTAAACTCTTCTCCATGGCTGGACCCACAAATAATATTCCTTTACGTGCTAAGGGGTATCTAGAGAGTGTGATAGGTTTAATAACTACCCCCACCCTAACGCGTACCCTAACCCTAACCCCTACCCTAACACTAACGCGTACCCTAATCCTAACCCGTACCCTAAACCGAGCCCTAACCCTAACACTAACCCTAACCCTAACCCTAACCCATACCCTACGCCCTACCCGAACCCCTCCCCGAACCCGTACCCTAAGCCATACCCTAAACCTCACCCTAACCCTAACCCTAACCCTAAGCTACCCTTGACTGCTTCTGCCTCCAATAGATTTCCTAAGCACTAGTGTTTTAAGGAACAGATTAAAAAGAGAATCCTAATGTGATTTCTTGATAATGGATGTGTTCCTTATATTCTCCTCGTGTCTAAACTCTTCTCCAAGGCTGGACACCCAAATAATATTCCTTTACGTGCTAAGGGGTATCTAGAGAGTGGGATAGGTTTAATAACTACCCCCACCCTAACGCGTACCCTAACCCTAACCCCTACCCTAACCCTAACGCGTACCCTAATCCTAACCCGTACCCTAAACCGAGCCCTAACCCTAACACTAACCCTAACCCTAACCCTAACCCATACCCTACGGCCTACCCGAACCCCTCCCTGATCCCGTACCCTAAGCCATACCCTAGCCCTCACCCTAACCCAAACCATAACCCTAAGCTACCCTTGACTGCTTCTGCCTCCAATAGATTTCCTAAGCACTAGTGTTTTAAGGAACAGGTTAAAAAGAGAATCCTAATGTGATTTCGTGATAATGGGTGTGTTCCTTATCTTCTCCTAGTGTCTAAACTCTTCTCCATGGCTGGACCCAAAATAATATTCCTGTACGTGCTAAGGGGTATCTATAGAGTCGAATAGGTTTAATAACTACCCTCACCCTAACGCGTACACTAACCCTAACACGTACCCTAATCCTAACCCATACCCTAAACCGAGCCCTAACCCTAACACTAACTCTAACCCTAACCCTAACCCATACCCTTCGCCCAACCCGAACCCCTCCCCAAACCCGTACCCTAAGCCGTACCCTAACCCTCACCCTAACCCTAACCCTAACCCTAAGCTACCCTTGACTGCTTCTGCCTCCAATAGATTTCCTAAGCACTAGTGTTTTAAGGAACAGGTTAAAAAGAGAATCCTAATGTGATTTCGTGATAATGGGTGTGTTCCTTAACTTCTCCTAGTGTCTAAACTCTTCTCCATGGCTGGACCCCCAAATAATATTCCTTTACGTGCTAAGGGGTATCTAGAGAGTGGGATAGGTTTAATAACTACCCTCACCCTAACGCGTACCCTAACACTAACCCCTACCCTAAACTTAACGCGTACCCTAATCCTAACCCATACCCTAAACCGAGCCCTAACCCTAACACTAACTCTAACCCTAACCCTAACCCATACCCTACGCCCTACCCAAACCCCTCCCCGAACCCGTACCCTAAGCCGTACCCTAACCCTCACCCTAACCCTAACCCTAACCCTAAGCTACCCTTGACGGCTTCTGCCTCCAAAAGATTTCCTAAGCACTAGTGATTTAAGGAACAGGTTAAAAAGAGAATCCTAATGTGATTTATTGATAATGGTTGTGTTCCTTATCTTCTCCTCGTGTCTAAACTCTTCTCCATGGCTGGACCCCCAAATAATATTCCTTTACGTGCTAAGGGGTATCTAGAGAGTGGGATAGGTTTAATAACTACCCTCACCCTAACGCGTACCCTAACCCTAACCCCTACCCTAACCCTAACGCATACCCTAATCCTAACCCGTACCCTAAACCGAGCCCTAACCCTAACACTAGCCCTAACCCTAACCCTAACCCATACCCTACGCCCTACCCGAACCCCTCCCCGAACCCGTGCCCTAAGCCGTACCCTAACCCTAAACCTAACCCTAACCCTAACCCTAAGCTACCCTTGACGGCTTCTGCCTCCAATAGATTTCCTAAGCACTAGTGTTTTAAGGAACATGTTAAAAAGAGAATCCTAATGTGATTTCTTGATAATGGGTGTGTTCCTTATCTTCTCCTCGTGTCTAAACTCTTCTCCATGGCTGGACCCCCAAATAATATTCCTTTACGTGCTAAGGGGTATCTAGAGAGTGGGATAGGTTTAATAACTAACCTCACCCTAACGCGTACCCTAACCCTAACAACTACCCTAACACTAACGCGTACCCTAAACCTAACCCGTACCCTAAACCGAGCCCTAACCCTAACACTAACCCTAAATCTAACCCTAACCCATACCCTATGCCCTACCCGAACCCCTCCCCGAACCCGTACCCTAAGCCGTACCCTATCCCTCACCCTAACCCTAACCCTAACCCTAAGCTACCCTTGACGGCTTCTGCCTCCAATAGATTTCCTAAGCACTAGTGTTTTAAGGAACAGGTTAAAAAGAGAATCCTAATGTGATTTCTTGATAATGGGTGTGTTCCTTATCTTCTCCTCGTGTCTAAACTCTTCTCCATGGCTGGACCCCCAAATAATATTCCTTTACGTGCTAAGGGGTATCTAGAGAGTGTGATAGGTTTAATAACTACCCTCACCGTAACACGTACCCTAACCCTAACCCCTACCCTAACCCTAACGCGTTCCCTAATCCTAACCCGTACCCTAAACCGAGCCCTAACCCTAACACTAACCCTAACCCTAACCCTAACCCATACCCTACGCCCTACCCGAACCCCTCCCCGAACCCGTACCCTAAGCCATACCCTAGCCCTCACCCTAACCCTAACCCTAACCCTAAGCTACCCTTGACTGCTTCTGCCTCCAATAGATTTCCGAAGCACTAGTCTTTTAAGGAACAGGTTAAAAAGAGAATCCTAATGTGATTCCGTGATAATGGGTGTGTTCCTTATCTTCTCCTCGTGTCTAAACTCTTCTCCATGGCTGGACCCCCAAATAATATTCCTATACGTGCTAAGGGGTATCTAGAGAGTGGGATAGGTTTATTAACTACCCTCACCCTAACGCGTACCCTAACCCTAACCGCTACCCTAACCCTAGCGCGTACCCTAATCCTAACCCGTACCCTAAACCGAGCCCTAACCCTAACACTAACTCTAACCCTAACCCTAACCCATACCCTACGCCCTACCCGAACCCCTCCCTGAACCCGTACCCTAAACCGTACCCTAACCCTCACCCTAACCCTAACCCTAACCCTAAGCTACCCTTTACGGCTTCTGCCTCCAATAGATTTCCTAAGCACTAGTGTTTTAAGGAACAGGTTAAAAAGAGAATCCTAATGTGATTTCGTGATAATGGGTGTGTTCCTTATCTTCTCCTAGTGTCTAAACCCTTCTCCATGGCTGGACCCCCAAATAATATTCCTTTACGTGCTAAGGGGTATCTAGAGAGTGGGATAGGTTTAATAACTACCCTCACCCTAAAGCGTACCCTAACCCTAACCCCTACCCTAACACTAACGCGTACCCTAATCCTAACCCGAACCCTTAACCTAGCCCTAACCCTAACACAAACCCTAACCCTAACTCTAACCCATACCCTACACCCTACCCGAACCCCTCCCCGAACCCTTACCCTAAGCCATACCCTAACCCTCACCCTAACGCTAACCCTAACCCTAAGCTACCCTTGACTGCTTCTGCCTCCAATAGATTTCCTAAGCACTAGTGTTTTAAGGAACAGGTTAAAAAGAGAATCCTAATGTGATTTCTTGATAATGGGTGTATTCCTTATCTTCTCCTAGTGTCTAAACTCTTCTCCATGGCTGGACCCCCAAATAATATTCCTTTACGTGCTAAGGGGTATCTAGAGAGTGGGATAGGTTTAATAACTACCCTCACCCTAACGCGTACCCTAACCCTAACCCCTACCCTAACCCTAACGCGTACCCTAATCCTAACCCGTACCCTAAACCGAGCCCTAACCCTAACACTAGCCCTAACCCTAACCCTAACCCATACCCTACGCCCTACCCGAACCCCTCCCCGAACCCGTACCCTAAGCTGTACCCTAATCCTCACCCTAACCCTAACCCTAACCCTAAGCTACCCTTGACTGCTTCTGCCTCCAATAGATTTCCTAAGAACTAGTGTTTTAAGGAACAGGTTAAAAAGAGAATCCTAATGTGATTTCTTGATAATGGGTGTGTTCCTTATCTTTTCCTCGTGTCTAAACTCTTCTCCATGGCTGGACCCCCAAATAATATTCCTTTACGTGCTAAGGGGTATCTAGAGAGTGTGATAGGTTTAATAACTACCCCCACCCTAACGCGTACCCTAACCCTAACCCCTACCCTAACCCTAACGCGTACCCTAATCCTAACCCGTACCCTAAACCGAGCCCTAACCCTAACACTAACCCTAACCCTAACTCTAACCCATACCCTACGCCCTACCTGAACCCCTCCCCGAACCCGTACCCTAGGCCGTACCCTAACCCTCACCCTAACCCTAACCCTAACCCTAAGCTACCCTTGACGGCTTCTGCCTCCAATAGATTTCCTAAGCACTAGTGTTTTAAGGAACAGGTTAAAAAGAGAATCCTAATGTGATTTCGTGATAATGGGTGTGTTCCTTATCTTCTCCTCGTGTCTAAACTCTTCTCCATGGCTGGACCCCCAATAATATTCCTGTACGTGCTAAGGGGTATCTAGAGAGTGGGATAGGTTTAATAACTACCCTCACCCTAACGCGTACACTAACCCTAACGAGTACCCTAATCCTAACCCGTACCCTAAACCGAGCCCTAACCCTAACACTAACCCTAACCCTAACCCTAACCCATACCCTACGCCCTACCCGAACCCCTCCCCGAACCCGTGCCCTAAGCCGTACCCTAACCCTCACCCTAAACCTAACCCTAACCCTAACCCTAAGCTACCCTTTACGGCTTCTGCCTCCAATAGATTTCCTAAGCACTAGTGTTTTAAGGAACAGGTTAAAAAGAGAATCCTAATGTGTTTTCGTGATAATGGGTGTGTTCCTTATCTTCTCCTCGTGTCTAAACTCTTCTCCATGACTGGACCCCCAAATAATATTCCTTTACGTGCTAAGGGGTATCTAGAGAGTGGGATAGGTTTAATTACTACCCTCACCCTAACGGGTACCCTAACCCTAACCCCTACCCTAACTCTAACGCGTACCCTAATCCTAACCCATACCCTAAACCGAGCCCTAACCCTAACACTAACTCTAACCCTAACCCTAACCCATACCCTACGCCCTACCCGAACCCCTCCCTGAACCCGTACCCTAAACCGTACCCTAACCCTCACCCTAACCTAACCCTAACCCTAACCCTAAGCTACCCTTGACGGCTTCTGCCTCCAATAGATTTCCTAAGCACTAGTGATTTAAGGAACAGGTTTAAAAGAGAATCCTAATGTGATTTCTTGATAATGGGTGTGTTCCTTATCTTCTCCTCGTGTCTAAACTCTTCTCCATGGCTGGACCCCCAAATAATACTCCTTTACGTGCTAAGGGGTATCTAGAGAGTGGGATAGGTTTAATAACTACCCTCACCCTAACGCGTACCCTAACCCTAACCCCTACCCTAACCCTAACGCATACCCTAAACCGAGCCCTAACCCTAACACTAGCCCTAACCCTAACCCTAACCCATACCCTACGCCCTACCCGAACCCCTCCCCGAACCCGTACCCTAAGCCGTACCCTAAACCTCACCCTAACCCTAAACCTAACCCTAAGCTACCCTTGACTGCTTCTGCCTCCAATAGATTTCCTAAGCACTAGTGTTTTAAGGAACAGGTTAAAAAGAGAATCCTAATGTGATTTCTTGATAATGGGTGTGTTCCTTATCTTCTCCTAGTGTCTAAACTCTTCTCCATGGCTGGACCCCCAAATAATATTCCTTTACGTGCTAAGGGGTATCTAGAGAGTGGGATAGGTTTAATAACTAACCTCACCCTAACGCGTACCCTAACCCTAACCCCTACCCTAACCCTAACGCGTACCCTAATCCTAACCCGTACCCTAAACCGAGCCCTAACCCTAACACTAACCCTAACCCATACCCTACGACCTACCCGAACCCCCCCCCCGAACCCGTACCCTAAGCCATACCCTAACCCTCACCCTAACCCTAACACTAACCCTAAGCTACCCTTGACTGCTTCTGCCTCCAAAAGATTTCCTAAGCACTAGTGTTTTAAGGAACAGGTTAAAAAGAGAATCCTAATGTGATTTCGTGATAATGGGTGTGTTCCTTATCTTCTCCTAGTGTCTACACTCTTCTCCATGGCTGGACCCCCAATAATATTCCTGTACGTGCTAAGGTGTATCTAGAGAGTGGAATAGGTTTAATAACTACCCTCACCCTAACGCGTACACTAACCCTAACACGTACCCTAATCCTAACCCGTACCCTAAACCGAGCCCTAACCCTAACACTAACCCTAACCCTAACCCTAACCCATACCCTACGCCCTACCCGAACCCCTCCCCGAACCCGTGCCCTAAGCCGTACCCTAACCCTCACCCTAACCCTAACCCTAACCCTAAGCTACCCTTGACTGCTTCTGCCTCCAATAGATTTCCTAAGCACTAGTGTTTTAAGGAACAGGTTAAAAAGAGAATCCTAATGTGATTTCGTGATAATGGGTGTGTTCCTTATCTTCTCCTAGTGTCTAAACTCTTCTCCATGGCTGGACTCCCAAATAATATTCCTTTACGTGCTAAGGGGTATCTAGAGAGTGGGATAGGTTTAATAACTACCCTCACCCTAACGCGTACCCTAACACTAACCCCTACCCTAACCCTAACGCGTACCCTAATCCTAACCCATACCCTAAACCGAGCCCTAACCCTAACACTAACTCTAACCCTAACCCTAACCCATACCCTACGCCCTACCTGAACCCCTCCCTGAACCCGTACCCTAAACCGTACCCTAACCCTCACCCTAACCGTAACCCTAACCCTAAGCTACCCTTGACGGCTTCTGCCTCCAAAAGATTTCCTAAGCACTAGTGATTTAAGGAACAGGTTAAAAAGAGAATCCTAATGTGATTTATTGATAATGGGTGTGTTCCTTATCTTCTCCTCGTGTCTAAACTCTTCTCGATGGCTGGACCCCCAAATAACATTCCTTTACGTGCTAAGGGGTATCTAGAGAGTGGGATAGGTTTAATAACTACCCTCACCCTAACGCGTACCCTAACCCTAACTCCTACCCTAACCCTAACGCATACCCTAATCCTAACCCGTACCCTAAACCGAGCCCTAACCCTAACACTAGCCCTAACCCTAACCCTAACCCATACCCTACGCCCTACCCGAACCCCTCCCCGAACCCTTATCGTAAGCCGTACCCTAACCCTCACCCTAACCCTAACCCTAACCCTAAGCTACCCTTGACGGCTTCTGCCTCCAATAGATTTCCTAAGCACTAGTGTTTTAAGGAACATGTTAAAAAGAGAATCCTAATGTGATTTCTTGATAATGGGTGTGTTCCTTATCTTCTCCTCGTGTCTAAACTCTTCTCCATGGCTGGACCCCCAAATAATATTCCATTACGTGCTAAGGGGTATCTAGAGAGTGTGATACGTTTAATAACTACCCCCACCCTAACGCGTACCCTAACCCTAACCCCTACCCTAACCCTAACGCGTACCCTAATCCTAACCCGTACCCTAAACCGAGTCCTAAACCTAACACTAACCCTAACCCTAATCCTAACCCATACCCTACGCCCTACCCGAACCCCTCCCCGAACCCGTACCCTAAGCCATACCCTAACCCTCACCCTAACCCTAACCCTAACCCTAAGCTACCCTTGACTGCTTCTGCCTCCAATAGATTTCCTAAGCACTAGTGTTTTAAGGAACAGGTTAAAAAGAGAATCCTAATGTGATTTCTTGATAATGGGTGTGTTCCTTATCTTCTCCTAGTGTCTAAACTCTTCTCCATGGCTGGACCCCCAAATAATATTCCTTTACGTGCTAAGGGTATCTAGAGAGTGGGATAGGTTTAATAACTAACCTCACCCTATCGCGTACCCTAACCCTAACACCTACCCTAACACTAACGCGTACCCTGATCCTAACCCGTACACTAACCCTAACACTAACCCTAACCCTAACCCTAACCCATACCCTACGCCCTACCCGAATCCCTCCCCGAACCCGTACCCTAAGCCATACCCTAACCCTCACCCTAACCCTAACCCTAACCCCAAGCTACCCTTGACTGCTTCTGCCTCCAATAGATTTCCTAAGCACTAGTGTTTTAAGGAACAGGTTAAAAAGAGAATCCTAATGTGATTTCTTTATAATGGGTGTGTTCCTTATATTCTCCTCGTGTCTAAACTCTTCTCCAAGGCTGGACCCCCAAATAATATTCCTTTACGTGATAAGGGGTATCTAGAGAGTGTGATAAGTTTAATAAATACCCCCACCCTAACGCGTACCCTAACCCTAACCCCTACCCTAACCCTAACGCGTACCCTAATCCTAACACGTACCCTAAACCGAGCCCTAACCCTAACACTAACCCTAACCCTAACCCTACCCCATACCCTACGCCCTACCCGAACCCCTCCCCGAACCCGTACCCTAAGCCATACCCTAACCCTCACCCTAACCCTAACACTAACCCTAAGCTACCCTTGACTGCTTCTGCCTCCAATAGATTTCCTAAGCACTAGTGTTTTAAGGAACAGGTTAAAAAGAGAATCCTAATGTGATTTCGTGATAATGGGTGTGTTCCTTATCTTCTCCTCGTGTCTAAACTCTTCTCCATGGCTGGACCCCCAAATAATATTCCTTTACGTGCTAAGGGGTATCTAGAGAGTGTGATAGGTTTAATAACTACCCCCACCCTAACGCGTACCCTAACCCTAAACCCTACCCTAACCCTAACGCGTACCCTAATCCTAACCCGTACCCTAAACCGAGTCCTAACCCTAACACTAACCCTAACCCTAATCTTAACCCATACCCTACGCCCTACCCGAACCCCTCCCCGAACCCGTACCCTAAGCCATACCCTAACCCTCACCCTAACCCTAACCCTAACCCTAAGCTACCCTTGACGGCTTCTGCCTCCAATAGATTTCCTAAGCACTAGTGTTTTAAGGAACATGTTAAAAAGAGAATCCTAATGTGATTTCTTGATAATGGGTGTGTTCCTTATCTTCTCCTCGTGTCTAAACTCTTCTCCATGGCTGGACCCCCAAATAATATTCCTTTATGTGCTAAGGGGTATCTAGAGAGTGTGATAGTTTTAATAACTACCCTCACCCTAACGCGTACACTAACCCTAACCCCTACCCTAACCCTAACGCATACCCTAATCCTAACCCGTAACCTAAACCGAGCCCAAACCCTAACACTAGCCCTAACCCTAACCCTAAACCATACCCTACGCCCTACCCGAACCCCTCCCCGAACCCGTATCGTAAGCCGTACCCTAACCCTCACCCTAACCCTAACCCTAACCCTAAGCTACCCTTGACGGCTTCTGCCTCCAATAGATTTCCTAAGCACTAGTGTGTTAAGGAACTGGTTAAAAAGAGAATCCTAATGTGATTTCTTGATAATGGGTGTGTTCCTTATCTTCTCCTAGTGTCTAAACTCTTCTCCATGGCTGGACCCCCAAATAATATTCCTTTACGTGCTAAGGGGTATCTAGAGAGTGGGATAGGTTTAATAACTAACCTCACCCTATCGCATACCCTAACCCTAACCCCTACCCTAACCCTAACGCGTACCCTAATCCTAACCCGTACCCTAAACCGAGCCCTAACCCTAACACTAACCCTAACCCTAACCCTAACCCATACCCTACGCCCTACCCGAACCCCTCCCCGAACCCGTACCCTAAGCCATACCCTAACCCTCACCCTAACCCTAACCCTAACCCTAAGCTACCCTTGACTGCTTCTGCCTCCAATAACTTTCCTAAGCACTAGTGTTTTAAGGAACAGTTTAAAAAGAGAATCATATTGTGATTTCTTGATAATGGGTGTGTTCCTTATCTTCTCCTAGTGTCTAAACTCTTCTCCATGCCTGGACCCCCAAATAATATTCCTTTACGTGCTAAGGGGTATCTAGAGAGTGGGATAGGTTTAATAACTACCCTCACCCTAAAGCGTACCCTAACCCTAACCACTACCCTAACACTAACGCGTACCCTAATCCTAACCCGTAACATAAACCCACCCCTAACCCTAACACTAACCCTAACCCTAACCCTAACCCATACCCTACGCCCTACCCGAACCCCTCCCCGAACCCGTACCCTAAGCCGTACCCTAACCCTCACCCTAACCCTAACCCTAACCCTAAGCTACCCTTGACTGCTTCTGCCTCCAATAGATTTCGTAAGCACTAGTGTTTTAAGGAACAGGTTAAAAAGAGAATCCTAATGTGATTTCTTGATAATGGGTGTGTTCCTTATCTTCTCCTCGTGTCTAAACTCTTCTCCATGGCTGGACCCCCAAATAATATTCCTTTACGTGCTAAGGGGTATCTAGAGAGTGGGATAGGTTTAATAACTACCCTCACCCTAACGCGTACCCTAACCCTAACCCCTACCCTAACCCTAACGCGTCCCTAATCCTAACCCGTACCCTAAACCGAGCCCTAACCCTAACCCTAGCCCTAACCCTAACCCTAACCCATACCCTACGCCCTACCCAAACCCCTCCCCGAAACCGTACCCTAAGCCGTACCCTAACCCTCACCCTAACCCTAACCCTAACCCTAAGCTACCCTTGACTGCTTCTTCCTCCAATAGATTTCCTAAGCACTAGTGTTTTAAGGAACAGGTTAAAAAGAGAATCCTAATGTGATTTCGTGATAATGGGTGTGTTCCTTATCTTCTCCTAGGGTCTAAACTCTTCTCCATGGCTGGACCCCCAATAATATTCCTGTACGTGCTAAGGGGTATCTAGAGAGTGGGATAGGTTTAAAAACTAACCTCACCCTATCGCATACCCTAACCCTAACCCCTACCCTAACCCTAACGCGTACCCTAATCCTAACCCGTACCCTAAACCGAGCCCTAACCCTAACACTAACCCTAACCCTAATCCTAACCCATAGCCTACGCCCTACCCGAACCCCTCCCCGAACCCGTACCCTAAGCCGTACCCTAACCCTCACCCTAACCCTAACCCTAACCCTAAGCTACCCTTGACGGCTTCTGCCTCCAATAGATTTCCTAAGCACTAGTGTTTTAAGGAACAGTTTAAAAAGAGAATCATATTGTGATTTCTTGATAATGGGTGTGTTCCTTATCTTCTCCTAGTGTCTAAACTCTTCTCCATGGCTGGACCCCCAAATAATATTCCTTTACGTGCTAAGGGGTATCTAGAGAGTGGGATAGGTTTAATAACTACCCTCACCCTAAAACGTACCCTAACCCTAACCACTACCCTAACACTAACGCGTACCCTAATCCTAACCCGTACCCTAAACCGAACCCTAACCCTAACACTAACTCTAACCCTAACCCTAACCCATACCCTACGCCCTACCCGAACCCCTCCCCGAACCCGTACCCTAAGCCATACCCTAACCCTCACCCTATCCCTAACCCTAACCCTAAGCTACCCTTGACTGCTTCTGCCTCCAATAGATTTCCTAAGCACTAGTGTTTTAAGGAACAGGTTAAAAAGAGAATCCTAATGTGATTTCTTGATAATGGGTGTGTTCCTTATCTTCTCCTCGTGTCTAAACTCTTCTCCATGGCTGGACCCCCAATAATATTCCTGTACGTGCTAAGGGGTATCTAGAGAGTGGGATAGGTTTAAAAACTACCCTCACCCTAACGCGTACACTAACCCTAACGCATACCCTAATCCTAACCCGTACCCTAAACCGAGCCCTAACCCTAACAGTAACCCTAACCCTAACCCTAACCCATACCCTACGCCCTACCCGAACCCCTCCCCGAACCCGTGCCCTAAGCCGTACCCTAACCCTAAACCTAACCCTAACCCTAACCCTAAGCTACCCTTGACGGCTTCTGCCTCCAATAGATTTCCTAAGCACTAGTGTTTTAAGGAACATGTTAAAAAGAGAATCCTAATGTGATTTCTTGATAATGGGTGTGTTCCTTATCTTCTCCTCGTGTCTAAACTCTTCTCCATGGCTGGACCCCCAAATAATATTCCTTTATGTGCTAAGGGGTATCTAGAGAGTGTGATAGGTTTAATAACTACCCTCACCCTAACGCGTACCCTAACCCTAACCCCTACCCTAACCCTAACGCATACCCTAATCCTAACCCGTACCCTAAACCGAGCCCAAACCCTAACACTAGCCCTAACCCTAACCCTAACCCATACCCTACGCCCTACCCGAACCCCTCCCCGAACCCGTATCGTAAGCCGTACCCTAACCCTCACCCTAACCCTAACCCTAACCCTAAGCTACCCTTGACGGCTCCTGCCTCCAATAGATTTCCTAAGCACTAGTGTTTTAAGGAACTGTTTAAAAAGAGAATCCTAATGTGATTTCTTGATAATGGGTGTGTTCCTTATCTTCTCCTAGTGTCTAAACTCTTCCCCATGGCTGGACCCCCAAATAATATTCCTTTACGTGCTAAGGGGTATCTAGAGAGTGGGATAGGTTTAATAACTACCCTCACCCTAAAGCGTACCCTAACCCTAACCACTACCATAACACTAACGCATACCCTAATCCTAACCCGTACCCTAAACCGAACCCTAACCCTAACACTAACCCTAACCCTAACCCTAACCCTAACCCATACCCTACGCCCTACCCGAAACCCTCCCCGAACCCGTACCCTAAGCCGTACCCTAACCCTCACCCTAACCCTAACCCTAACCCTAAGCTACCCTTGATGGCTTCTGCCTCCAATAGATTTCCTAAGCACTAGTGTTTTAAGGAACAGGTTAAAAAGAGAATCCTAATGTGATTTCTTGATAATGGGTGTGTTCCTTATCTTCTCCTCGTGTCTAAACTCTTCTCCATGGCTGGACCCCCAAATAATATTCCTTTATGTGCTAAGGGGTATCTAGAGAGTGTGATAGTTTTAATAACTACCCTCACCCTAACGCGTACCCTAACCCTAACCCCTACCCTAACCCTAACGCATACCCTAATCCTAACCCGTACCCTAAACCGAGCCCAAACCCTAACACTAGCCCTAACCCTAACCCTACACCATACCCTACGCCCTCCCCGAACCCCTCCCCGAACCCGTATCGTAAGCCGTACCCTAACCCTCACCCTAACCCTAACCCTAACCCTAAGCTACCCTTGACGGCTTCTGCCTCCAATAGATTTCCTAAGCACTAGTGTTTTAAGGAACTGGTTAAAAAGAGAATCCTAATGTGATTTCTTGATAATGGGTGTGTTCCTTATCTTCTCCTAGTGTCTAAATTCTTCTCCATGGCTGGACCCCCAAATAATATTCCTTTACGTGCTAAGGGGTATCTAGAGAGTGGGATAGGTTTAATAACTAACCTCACCCTATCGCATACCCTAACCCTAACCCCTACCCTAACCCTAACGCGTACCCTAATCCTAACCCGTACCCTAAACCGAGCCCTAACCCTAACACTAACCCTAACCCTAACCCTAACCCATACCCTACGCCCTACCCGAACCCCTCCCCGAACCCGTACCCTAAGCCATACCCTAACCCTCACCCTAACCCTAACCCTAACCCTAAGCTACCCTTGACGGCTTCTGCCTCCAATAGATTTCCTAAGCACTAGTGTTTTAAGGAACAGTTTAAAAACAGAATCATATTGTGATTTCTTGATAATGGGTGTGTTCCTTATCTTCTCCTAGTGTCTAAACTCTTCTCCATGGCTGGACCCCCAAATAATATTCCTTTACGTGCTAAGGGGTATCTAGATAGTGGGATAGGTTTAATAACTACCCTCACCCTAATGCGTACCCTAACCCTAACCCCTACCCTAACCCTAACGCGTACCCTAATCCTAACCCGTACCCTAAACCGAGCCCTAACCCTAACACTAGCCCTAACCCTAACCCTAACCCATACCCTACGCCCTACCCGAACCCCTCCCCGAACCCGTACCCTAAGCCGTACCCTAACCCTCACCCTATCCCTAACCCTAACCCTAAGCTACCCTTGACTGCTTCTGCCTCCAATAGATTTCCTAAGCACTAGTGTTTTAAGGAACAGGTTAAAAAGAGAATCCTAATGTGATTTCTTGATAATGGGTGTGTTCCTTATCTTCTCCTCGTGTCTAAACTCTTCTCCATTCCTGGACCCCCAAATAATAGTCCTTTACGTGCTAAGGGCTATCTAGAGAGTGGGATAGGTTTAATAACTACTCTCACTCTAACGCGTATCCTAACCCTAACCCCTACCCTAACCCTAACGCATACCCTAATCCTAACCCGTACCCTAAACCGAGCCCTAACCCTAACACTAGCCCTAACCCTAACCCTAAACCATACCCTACGCCCTACCCGAACCCCTCCCCGAACCCGTACCCTAAGCCGTACCCTAAACCTCACCCTAACCCTAACCCTAACCCTAAGCTACCCTTGACTGCTTCTGCCTCCAATAGATTTCCTAAGCACTAGTGTTTTAAGGAACAGGTTAAAAAGAGAATCCTAATGTGATTTCTTGATAATGGGTGTGTTCCTTATATTCTCCTCGTGTCTAAACTCTTCTCCAAGGCTGGACCCCCAAATAATATTCCTTTACGTGCTAAGGGGTATCTAGAGAGTGTGATAGGTTTAATAACTACCCCCACCCTAACGCATACCCTAACCCTAACCCCTACCCTAACCCTAACGCGTACCCTAATCCTAACCCGTACCCTAAACCGAGCCCTAAACCTAACACTAACCCTAACCCTAACCCTAACCCATACCCTACGCCCTACCCGAACCCCTCCCCGAACCCGTACCCTAAGCCATACCCTAACCCTCACCCTAACCCTAACACTAACCCTAAGCTACCCTTGACTGCTTCTGCCTCCAATAGATTTCCTAAGCACTAGTGTTTTAAGGAACAGGTTAAAAAGAGAATCCTAATGTGATTTCGTGATAATGGGTGTGTTCCTTATCTTCTCCTAGTGTCTAAACTCTTCTCCATGGCTGGACCCCAATAATATTCCTGTACGTGCTAAGGTGTATCTAGAGAGTGGAATAGGTTTAATAACTACCCTCACCCTAACGCATACACTAACCCTAACACGTACCCTAATCCTAACCCGTACCCTTAACCGAGCCCTAACCCTAACACTAACCCTAACCCTAACCCTAACCCATACCCTACGCCCTACCCGAACCCCTCCCCGAACCCGTGCCCTAAGCCGTACCCTAAACCTCACCCTAACCCTAACCCTAACCCTAAGCTACCCTTGACGGCTTCTGCCTCCAATAGATTTCCTAAGCACTAGTGTTTTAAGGAACAGGTTAAAAAGAGAATCCTAATGTGATTTCGTGATAATGGGTGTGTTCCTTATCTTCTCCTAGTGTCTAAACTCTTCTCCATGGCTGCACTCCCAAATAATATTCCTTTACGTGCTAAGGGGTATCTAGAGAGTGGGATAGGTTTAATAACTACCCTCACCCTAACGTGTACCCTAACCCTAACCCCTACCCTAACCCTAACGCGTACCCTAATCCTAACCCATACCCTAAACCGAGCCCTAACCCTAACACTAACTCTAACCCTAACCCTAACCCATACCCTACGCCCTACCTGAACCCCTCCCTGAACCCGTACCCTAAACCGTACCCTAACCCTCACCCTAACCCTAACCCTAACCCTAAGCTACCCTTGACGGCTTCTGCCTCCAATAGATTTCCTAAGCACTAGTGTTTTAAGGAACATGTTAAAAAGAGAATCCTAATGTGATTTCTTGATAATTGATGTGTTCCTTATCTTCTCCTCGTGACTAAACTCTTCTCCATGGCTGGACCCCCAAATAATATTCCTTTATGTGCTAAGGGGTATCTAGAGAGTGTGATAGGTTTAATAACTACCCTCACCCTAACGCGTACCCTAACCCTAACACCTACCCTAACCCTAACGCATACCCTAATCCTAACCCGTACCCTAAACCGAGCCCAAACCCTAACACTAGCCCTAACCCTAACCCTAACCCATACCCTACGCCCTAACCGAACCCCTCCCCGAACCCGTATCGTAAGCCGTACCCTAACCCTCACCCTAACCCTAACCCTAACCCTAAGCTACCCTTGACTGCTTCTGCCTCCAATAAATTTCCTAAGCACTAGTGTTTTAAGGAACAGTTTAAAAAGAGGATCATATTGTGATTTCTTGATAATGGGTGTGTTCCTTATCTTCTCCTAGTGTCTAAACTCTTCCCCATGGCTGGACCCCCAAATAATATTCCTTTACGTGCTAAGGGGTATCTAGAGAGTGGGATAGGTTTAATAACTACCCTCACCCTAAAGCGTACCCTAACCCTAACCACTACCCTAACACTAACACGTACCCTAATCCTAACCCGTAACATAAACCGACCCCTAACCCTAACACTAACCCTAACCCTAACCCTAACCCATACCCTACGCCCTACCCGAACCCCTACCCGAACCCGTACCCTAAGCCGTACCCTAACCCTCACCCTAACCCTAACCCTAACCCTAAGCTACCCTTGACTGCTTCTGCCTCCAATAGATTTCCTAAGCACTAGTGTTTTAAGGAACAGGTTAAAAAGAGAATCCTAATGTGATTTCTTGATAATGGGTGTGTTCCTTATCTTCTCCTCGTGTCTAAACTCTTCTCCATGGCTGGACCCCCAAATAATATTCCTTTACGTGCTAAGGGGTATCTAGAGAGTGGGATAGGTTTAATAACTACCCTCACCCTAACGCGTACCCTGACCCTAACCCCTACCCTAACCCTAACGCGTACCCTAATCCTAACCCGTACCCTAAACCGAGCCCTAACCCTAACCCTAGCCCTAACCCTAACCCTAACTCATACCCTACGCCCTACCCAAACCCCTCCCCGAAACCGTACCCTAAGGCGTACCCTAACCCTCACCCTAACCCTAACCCTAACCCTAAGCTACCCTTGACTGCTTCTTCCTCCAATAGATTTCCTAAGCACTAGTGTTTTAAGGAACAGGTTAAAAAGAGAATCCTAATGTGATTTCGTGATAATGGGTGTGTTCCTTATCTTCTCCTAGGGTCTAAACTCTTCTCCATGGCTGGACCCCCAATAATATTCCTGTACGTGCTAAGGGGTATCTAGAGAGTGGGATAGGTTTAAAAACTAACCTCACCCTATCGCATAGCCTAACCCTAACCCCTACCCTAACCCTAACGCGTACCCTAATCCTAACCCGTACCCTAAACCGAGCCCTAACACTAACACTAACCCTAACCCTTACCCTAACCCATAGCCTACGCCCTACCCGAACCCCTCCCCGAACCCGTACCCTAAGCCATACCCTAACCCTCACCCTAACCCTAACCCTAACCCTAAGCTACTCTTGACGGCTTCTGCCTCCAATAGATTTCCTAAGCACTAGTGTTTTAAGGAACAGGTTAAAAAGAGAATCCTAATGTGATTTCTTTATAATGGGTGTGTTCCTTATATTCTCCTCGTGTCTAAACTCTTCTCCAAGGCTGGACCACCAAATAATATTCCTTTACGTGATAAGGGGTATCTAGAGAGTGTGATAGGTTTAATAAATACCCCCACCCTAACGCGTACCCTAACCCTAACCCCTACCCTAACCCTAACGCGTACCCTAATCCTAACCCGTACCCTAAACCGAGCCCTAACCCTAACACTAACCCTAACCCTAACCCTAACCCATACCCTACGCCCTACCCGAACCCCTCCCCGAACCCGTACCCTAAGCCATACCCTAACCCTCACCCTAACCCTAACCCTAACCCTAAGCTACCCTTGACTGCTTCTGCCTCCAATAGATTTCCTAAGCACTAGTGTTTTAAGGAACAGGTTAAAAAGAGAATCCTAATGTGATTTGGTGATAATGGGTGTGTTCCTTTTCTTCTCCTAGTGTCTAAACTCTTCTCCATGGCTGGACCCCCAATAATATTCCTGTAGGTGCTAAGGGGTATCTAGAGAGTGGGATAGGTTTAATAACTACCCTCACCCTAACGCGTACACTAACCCTAACGCGTACCCTAATCCTAACCCGTACCCTAAACCGAGCCCTAACCCTAACACTAACCCTAACCCTAACCCTAACCCATACCCTACGCCCTACCCGAACCCCTCCCCGAACCCGTACCCTAAGCCGTACCCTAACCCTCACCCTATCCCTAACCCTAACCCTAAGCTACCCTTGACTGCTTCAGCCTCCAATAGATTTCCTAAGCACTAGTGTTTTAAGGAACAGGTTAAAAAGAGAATCCTAATGTGATTTCTTGATAATGGGTGTGTTCCTTATCTTCTCCTCGTGTCTAAACTCTTCTCCATTCCTGGACCCCCAAATAATAGTCCTTTACGTGCTAAGGGCTATCTAGAGAGTGGGATAGGTTTAATAACTACTCTCACTCTAACGCGTATCCTAACCCTAACCCCTACCCTAACCCTAACGCATACCCTAATCCTAACCCGTACCCTAAACCGAGCCCTAACCCTAACACTAGCCCTAACCCTAACCCTAAACCATACCCTACGCCCTACCCGAACCCCTCCCCGAACCCGTACCCTAAGCCGTACCCTAAACCTCACCCTAACCCTAACCCTAACCCTAAGCTACCCTTGACTGCTTCTGCCTCCAATAGATTTCCTAAGCACTAGTGTTTTAAGGAACAGGTTAAAAAGAGAATCCTAATGTGATTTCTTGATAATGGGTGTGTTCCTTATATTCTCCTCGTGTCTAAACTCTTCTCCAAGGCTGGACCCCCAAATAATATTCCTTTACGTGCTAAGGGGTATCTAGAGAGTGTGATAGGTTTAATAACTACCCCCACCCTAACGCATACCCTAACCCTAACCCCTACCCTAACCCTAACGCGTACCCTAATCCTAACCCGTACCCTAAACCGAGCCCTAAACCTAACACTAACCCTAACCCTAACCCTAACCCATACCCTACGCCCTACCCGAACCCCTCCCCGAACCCGTACCCTAAGCCATACCCTAACCCTCACCCTAACCCTAACACTAACCCTAAGCTACCCTTGACTGCTTCTGCCTCCAATAGATTTCCTAAGCACTAGTGTTTTAAGGAACAGGTTAAAAAGAGAATCCTAATGTGATTTCGTGATAATGGGTGTGTTCCTTATCTTCTCCTAGTGTCTAAACTCTTCTCCATGGCTGGACCCCAATAATATTCCTGTACGTGCTAAGGTGTATCTAGAGAGTGGAATAGGTTTAATAACTACCCTCACCCTAACGCGTACACTAACCCTAACACGTACCCTAATCCTAACCCGTACCCTAAACCGAGCCCTAACCGTAACACTAACCCTAACCCTAACCCTAACCCATACCCTACGCCCTACCCGAACCCCTCCCCGAACCCGTGCCCTAAGCCGTACCCTAAACCTCACCCTAACCCTAACCCTAACCCTAAGCTACCCTTGACGGCTTCTGCCTCCAATAGATTTCCTAAGCACTAGTGTTTTAAGGAACATGTTAAAAAGAGAATCCTAATGTGATTTCTTGATAATGGGTGTGTTCCTTATCTTCTCCTCGTGTCTAAACTCTTCTCCATGGCTGGACCCCCAAATAATATTCCTTTATGTGCTAAGGGGTATCTAGAGAGAGTGATAGGTTTAATAACTACCCTCACCCTATCGCGTACCCTAACCCTAACCCCTACCCTAACCCTAACGTATACCCTAATCCTAACCCGTACCCTAAACCGAGCCCTAACCCTAACACTAACCCTAACCCTAACCCTAACCCATACCTTACGCCCTACTCGAACCCCTCCCCGAACCCGTACCCTAAGCCATACCCTAGCCCTCACCCTAACCCAAACCATAACCCTAAGCTACCCTTGACTGCTTCTGCCTCCAATAGATTTCCTAAGCACTAGTGTTTTAAGGAACAGGTTAAAAAGAGAATCCTAATGTGATTTCGTGATAATGGGTGTGTTCCTTATCTTCTCCTAGTGTCTAAACTCTTCTCCATGGCTGCACTCCCAAATAATATTCCTTTACGTGCTAAGGGGTATCTAGAGAGTGGGATAGGTTTAATAACTACCCTCACCCTAACGTGTACCCTAACCCTAACCCCTACCCTAACCCTAACGCGTACCCTAATCCTAACCCATACCCTAAACCGAGCCCTAACCCTAACACTAACTCTAACCCTAACCCTAACCCATACCCTACGCCCTACCTGAACCCCTCCCTGAACCCGTACCCTAAACCGTACCCTAACCCTCACCCTAACCCTAACCCTAACCCTAAGCTACCCTTGACGGCTTCTGCCTCCAATAGATTTCCTAAGCACTAGTGTTTTAAGGAACATGTTAAAAAGAGAATCCTAATGTGATTTCTTGATAATTGATGTGTTCCTTATCTTCTCCTCGTGACTAAACTCTTCTCCATGGCTGGACCCCCAAATAATATTCCTTTATATGCTAAGGGGTATCTAGAGAGTGTGATAGGTTTAATAACTACCCTCACCCTAACGCGTACCCTAACCCTAACACCTACCCTAACCCTAACGCATACCCTAATCCTAACCCGTACCCTAAACCGAGCCCAAACCCTAACACTAGCCCTAACCCTAACCCTAACCCATACCCTACGCCCTAACCGAACCCCTCCCCGAACCCGTATCGTAAGCCGTACCCTAACCCTCACCCTAACCCTAACCCTAACCCTAAGCTACCCTTGACTGCTTCGGCCTCCAATAAATTTCCTAAGCACTAGTGTTTTAAGGAACAGTTTAAAAAGAGGATCATATTGTGATTTCTTGATAATGGGTGTGTTCCTTATCTTCTCCTAGTGTCTAAACTCTTCCCCATGGCTGGACCCCCAAATAATATTCCTTTACGTGCTAAGGGGTATCTAGAGAGTGGGATAGGTTTAATAACTACCCTCACCCTAAAGCGTACCCTAACCCTAACCACTACCCTAACACTAACACGTACCCTAATCCTAACCCGTAACATAAACCGACCCCTAACCCTAACACTAACCCTAACCCTAACCCTAACCCATACCCTACGCCCTACCCGAACCCCTACCCGAACCCGTACCCTAAGCCGTACCCTAACCCTCACCCTAACCCTAACCCTAACCCTAAGCTACCCTTGACTGCTTCTGCCTCCAATAGATTTCCTAAGCACTAGTGTTTTAAGGAACAGGTTAAAAAGAGAATCCTAATGTGATTTCTTGATAATGGGTGTGTTCCTTATCTTCTCCTCGTGTCTAAACTCTTCTCCATGGCTGGACCCCAAATAATATTCCTTTACGTGCTAAGGGGTATCTAGAGAGTGGGATAGGTTTAATAACTACCCTCACCCTAACGCGTACCC
>NW_026645527.1:0-32500 GCF_949987535.1 Balaenoptera acutorostrata
CCAATAGATTTCCTAAGCACTAGTGTTTTAAGGAACAGGTTAAAAAGAGAATCCTAATGTGATTTCTTGAGAATGGGTGTGTTCCTTATCTTATCCTAGTGTCTAAACTCTTCTCCATGGCTGTACCCCCAAATAATATTCCTTTACGTGCTAAAGGGTATCTAGAGAGTGGGATAGGTTTAATAACTACCCTAACCCTAACGCGTACCCTAACCCTAACCCCTACCCTAACCCTAACGCGTACCCTAATCCTAACCCGTACCCTAAACCGAGCCCTAACCCTAACCCTAACCCTAACCCTAACCCTAGACCATACCCTACGCCGTACCCGAACCCCTCCCTGAACCCGTACCCTAAGCCGTACCCTAACCCTAACCCTAACCCTAACCCTAAGCTACCCTTGACTGCTTCTGCCTCCAATAGATTTCCTAAGCACTAGTGTTTTAAGGAACAGGTTAAAAAGAGAATCCTAATGTGATTTCTTGAGAATGGGTGTGTTCCTTATCTTATCCTAGTGCTAAACTCTTCTCCATGGCTGGACCCCCAAATAATATTCCTTTACGTGGTAAGGGGTATCTAGAGAGTGGGATAGGTTTAATAACTACCCTAACCCTAACGCGTCCCCTTACCCTAACCCGTACCCTAAACCTAACGCGTACCCTAATCCTAACCCGTACCCTAAACCGAGCCCTAACCCTAACAATAACCCTAACCCTAACCCTAGCCCATACCCTATGCCGTACCCAAACACCTCCCCGAACCCGTACCCTAAGCCGTACCCTAACCCTAACCCTAACCCTAACCCTAAACCTAAGCTACCCTTGACTGCTTCTGCCTCCAATAGATTTCCTAAGCACTACTGTTTTAAGGAACAGGTTAAAAAGAGAATCCTAATGTGATTTCTTGAGAATGGGTGTGTTCCTTATCTTATCCTAGTGTCTAAACTCTTCTCCATGGCTGGACCCCCAAATAATACTCCTTTACGTGCTAAGGTGTATCTAGAGAGTGGGATAGGTTTAATAACTACCCTAACCCTAACGCGTACCCTAACCCTAACCCCTAACCTAACCCTAATGCGTACCCTAATCCTAACCCGTACCCTAAACCGAGCCCTAACCCTAACACTAACCCTAACCCTAACCCTAGCCCATAACCTACGCCGTACCCGAACCCCTCCCCGAACCCGTACCCTAAGCCGTACCCTAACCCTAACCCTAACCATAACCCTAACCCTAAGCTACCCTTGACTGCTTCTGCCTCCAATAGATTTCCTAAGCACTAGTGTTTTAAGGAACAGGTTAAAAAGAGAATCCTAATGTGATTTCTTGAGAATGGGTGTGTTCCTTATCTTATCCTAGTGTCTAAACTCTTCTCCATGGCTGGACCCCCAAATAATATTCCTTTACGTGCTAAGGGGTATCTAGAGAGTGGGATAGGTTTAATAAATACCCTAACCCTAACGCGTACCGTAACCCTAACCCCTACCCTAACCCTAACGCGTACTCTAATCCTAACCCGTACCCTAAACCGAGCCCTAACCCTAACCCTAACCCTGACCCTAACCCTAGACCATACCCTACGCCATATCCGAACCCCTCCCTGAACCCGTACCCTAAGCCGTACCCTAACCCTAACCCTAACCCTAACCCTAACCCTAAGCTACCCTTGACTGCTTCTGCCTCCAATAGATTTCCTAAGCACTAGTGTTTTAAGGAACAGGTTAAAAAGAGAATCCTAATGTGATTTCTTGAGAATGGGTGTGTTCCTTATCTTATCCTAGTGTCTAAACTCTTCTCCATGGCTGGACCCCCAAATAATATTCCTTTACGTGCTAAGGGGTATCTAGAGAGTGGGATAGGTTTAATAACTACCCTAACCCTAACGTGTACCCTAACCCTAACCCCTACCCTAACCCTAACGCGTACCCTAATCCTAACCCGTACCCTAAACCGAGCCCTAACCCTAACACTAACCCAAACCCTAACCCTAGCACATACCCTACGCCGTACCTGAACCCCTCCCCGAACCCGTACCATAAGCCGTACCCTAACCCTAACCCTAACCCTACCCCTAACCCTAACCCTAAGCTACCCTTGACTGCTTCTGCCTCCAATAGATTTCCTAAGCACTAGTGTTTTAAGGAACAGGTTAAAAAGAGAATCCTAATGTGATTTCTTGAGAATGTGTGTGTTCCTTATCTTATCCTAGTGTCTAAACTCTTCTCCATGGCTGGACCCCCAAATAATATTCCTTTACGTGCTAAGGGTTATCTAGAGACTGGGATAGGTTTAATAACTACCCTAACCCTAACGCGTACCCTAACCCTAACCCCTACCCTAACCCTAACGCGTACCCTAATCCTAACCCGTACCCTAAACCGAGCCCTAACCCTAACACTAACCCTAACACTAACCCTAGCCCAAACCCTACGCCGTACCCGAACCCCTCCCCGAACCCGTACCCTAAGCCGTACCCTAACCCTAACCCTAACCCTAACCCTAACCCTAAGCTACCCTTGACTGCTTCTGCCTCCAATAGATTTCCTAAGCACTAGTGTTTTAAGGAACAGGTTAAAAAGAGAATCCTAATGTGATTTCTTGAGAATGGGTGTGTTCCTTATCTTATCCTAGTGTCTAAACTCTTCTCCATGACTGGACCCCCAAATAATATTCCTTTACGTGCTAAGGGGTATCTAGAGAGTGGGATAGGTTTAATAACTACCCTAACCGTAACGCGTACCCTAACCCTAACCCCTACCCTAACCCTAACGCATACCCTAAACCGAGCCCTAACCCTAACACTAACCCTAAACCTAACCCTAGCCCATACCCTACGCCGTACCCGAACCCCTCCCCGAACCCGTACCCTAAGCCATACCCTAACCCTAACCCTAACCCTAAGCTACCCTTGAGTGCTTCTACCTCCAATAGATTTCCTAAGCACTAGTGTTTTAAGGAACAGGTTAAAAAGAGAATCCTAATGTGATTTCTTGAGAATGGGTGTGTTCCTTATCTTATCCTAGTGTCTAAACTCTTCTCCATGGCTGGACCCCCAAATAATATTCCTGTACGTGCTAAGGGGTATCTAGAGAGTGGGATAGGTTTAATAACTACCCTAACCCTAACACGTAGCCTAACCCTAACCCCTACCCTAACCCTAATGCGTACCCTAATCCTAACCCGTACCCTAAACCGAGCCCTAACCTTAATACTAACCCTAACTCTAACCCTAGCCCATACCCTACGCCGTACCCGAACCCCTCCCCGAACCCGTACCCTAAGCCGTACCCTAACCCTAACCCTAACCCTAACCCTAAACCTAAGCTACCCTTGACTGCTTCTGCCTCCAATAGATTTCCTAAGCACTAGTGTTTTAAGGAACAGGTTAAAAAGAGAATCCTAATGTGATTTCTTGAGAATGGGTGTGTTCCTTATCTTATCCTAGTGTCTAAACTCTTCTCCATGGCTGGACCCCCAAATAATACTCCTTTACGTGCTAAGGTGTATCTAGAGAGTGGGATAGGTTTAATAACTACCCTAACCCTAACGCGTACCCTAACCCTAACCCCTACCCTAACCCTAATGCGTACCCTAATCCTAACCCGTACCCTAAACCGAGCCCTAACCCTAACACTAACCCTAACCCTAACCCTAGCCCATAACCTACGCCGTACCCGAACCCCTCCCCGAACCCGTACCCTAAGCCGTACCCTAACCCTAACCCTAACCATAACCCTAACCCTAAGCTACCCTTGACTGCTTCTGCCTCCAATAGATTTCCTAAGCACTAGTGTTTTAAGGAACAGGTTAAAAAGAGAATCCTAATGTGATTTCTTGAGAATGGGTGTGTTCCTTATCTTATCCTAGTGTCTAAACTCTTCTCCATGGCTGTACCCCCAAATAATATTCCTTTACGTGCTAAGGGGTATCTAGAGAGTGGGATAGGTTTAATAACTACCCTAACCCTAACGCGTACCCTAACCCTAACCCCTACCCTAACCCTAACGCGTACCCTAATCCTAACCCGTACCCTAAACCGAGCCCTAACCCTAACCCTAACCCTAACCCTAACCCTAGACCATACCCTACGCCGTACCCGAACCCCTCCCTGAACCCGTACCCTAAGCCGTACCCTAACCCTAACCCTAACCCTAACCCTAAGCTACCCTTGACTGCTTCTGCCTCCAATAGATTTCCTAAGCACTAGTGTTTTAAGGAACAGGTTAAAAAGAGAATCCTAATGTGATTTCTTGAGAATGGGTGTGTTCCTTATCTTATCCTAGTGCTAAACTCTTCTCCATGGCTGGACCCCCAAATAATATTCCTTTACGTGGTAAGGGGTATCTAGAGAGTGGGATAGGTTTAATAACTACCCTAACCCTAACGCGTCCCCTTACCCTAACCCGTACCCTAACCCTAACGCGTACCCTAATCCTAACCCGTACCCTAAACCGAGCCCTAACCCTAACAATAACCCTAACCCTAACCCTAGCCCATACCCTATGCCGTACCCAAACACCTCCCCGAACCCGTACCCTAAGCCGTACCCTAACCCTAACCCTAACCCTAACCCTAAACCTAAGCTACCCTTGACTGCTTCTGCCTCCAATAGATTTCCTAAGCACTACTGTTTTAAGGAACAGGTTAAAAAGAGAATCCTAATGTGATTTCTTGAGAATGGGTGTGTTCCTTATCTTATCCTAGTGTCTAAACTCTTCTCCATGGCTGGACCCCCAAATAATACTCCTTTACGTGCTAAGGTGTATCTAGAGAGTGGGATAGGTTTAATAACTACCCTAACCCTAACGCGTACCCTAACCCTAACCCCTAACCTAACCCTAATGCGTACCCTAATCCTAACCCGTACCCTAAACCGAGCCCTAACCCTAACACTAACCCTAACCCTAACCCTAGCCCATAACCTACGCCGTACCCGAACCCCTCCCCGAACCCGTACCCTAAGCCGTACCCTAACCCTAACCCTAACCATAACCCTAACCCTAAGCTACCCTTGACTGCTTCTGCCTCCAATAGATTTCCTAAGCACTAGTGTTTTAAGGAACAGGTTAAAAAGAGAATCCTAATGTGATTTCTTGAGAATGGGTGTGTTCCTTATCTTATCCTAGTGTCTAAACTCTTCTCCATGGCTGGACCCCCAAATAATATTCCTTTACGTGCTAAGGGGTATCTAGAGAGTGGGATAGGTTTAATAAATACCCTAACCCTAACGCGTACCGTAACCCTAACCCCTACCCTAACCCTAACGCGTACTCTAATCCTAACCCGTACCCTAAACCGAGCCCTAACCCTAACCCTAACCCTGACCCTAACCCTAGACCATACCCTACGCCATATCCGAACCCCTCCCTGAACCCGTACCCTAAGCCGTACCCTAACCCTAACCCTAACCCTAACCCTAACCCTAAGCTACCCTTGACTGCTTCTGCCTCCAATAGATTTCCTAAGCACTAGTGTTTTAAGGAACAGGTTAAAAAGAGAATCCTAATGTGATTTCTTGAGAATGGGTGTGTTCCTTATCTTATCCTAGTGTCTAAACTCTTCTCCATGGCTGGACCCCCAAATAATATTCCTTTACGTGCTAAGGGGTATCTAGAGAGTGGGATAGGTTTAATAACTACCCTAACCCTAACGTGTACCCTAACCCTAACCCCTACCCTAACCCTAACGCGTACCCTAATCCTATCCCGTACCCTAAACCGAGCCCTAACCCTAACACTAACCCAAACCCTAACCCTAGCACATACCCTACGCCGTACCTGAACCCCTCCCGGAACCCGTACCATAAGCCGTACCCTAACCCTAACCCTAACCCTACCCCTAACCCTAACCCTAAGCTACCCTTGACTGCTTCTGCCTCCAATAGATTTCCTAAGCACTAGTGTTTTAAGGAACAGGTTAAAAAGAGAATCCTAATGTGATTTCTTGAGAATGGGTGTGTTCCTTATCTTATCCTAGTGTCTAAACTCTTCTCCATGGCTGGACCCCCAAATAATATTCCTTTACGTGCTAAGGGTTATCTAGAGACTGGGATAGGTTTAATAACTAACCTAACCCTAACGCGTACCCTAACCCTAACCCCTACCCTAACCCTAACGCGTACCCTAATCCTAACCCGTACCCTAAACCGAGCCCTAACCCTAACACTAACCCTAACCCTAACCCTAGCCCATACCCTACGCCGTACCCGAACCCCTCCCCGAACCCGTACCCTAAGCCGTACCCTAACCCTAACCCTAACCCTAACCCTAACCCTAAGCTACCCTTGACTGCTTCTGCCTCCAATAGATTTCCTAAGCACTAGTGTTTTAAGGAACAGGTTAAAAAGAGAATCCTAATGTGATTTCTTGAGAATGGGTGTGTTCCTTATCTTATCCTAGTGTCTAAACTCTTCTCCATGGCTGGACCCCCAAATAATATTCCTTTACGTGCTAAGGGGTATCTAGAGAGTGGGATAGGTTTAATAACTACCCTAACCCTAACGCGTACCCTAACCCTAACCCCTACCCTAACCCTAACGCGTACCCTAAACCGAGCCCTAACCCTAACACTAACCCTAAACCTAACCCTAGCCCATACCCTACGCCGTACCCGAACCCCTCCCCGAACCCGTACCCTAAGCCATACCCTAACCCTAACCCTAACCCTAAGCTACCCTTGACTGCTTCTACCTCCAATAGATTTCCTAAGCACTAGTGTTTTAAGGAACAGGTTAAAAAGAGAATCCTAATGTGATTTCTTGAGAATGGGTGTGTTCCTTATCTTATCCTAGTGTCTAAACTCTTCTCCATGGCTGGACCCCCAAATAATATTCCTGTACGTGCTAAGGGGTATCTAGAGAGTGGGATAGGTTTAATAACTACCCTAACCCTAACACGTACCCTAACCCTAACCCCTACACTAACCCTAACATGTACCCTAATCCTAACCCGTACCCTAAACCGAGCCCTAACCTTAATACTAACCCTAACCCTAACCCTAACCCTAACCCTAACCCTAACCCTAACCCTAACCCTAACCCTAACCCTAACCCTAACCCTAACCCTAACCCTAAACCCTAACCCTAACCCTAACCCTAACCCTAACCCTAACCCTAACCCTAACCCTAACCCTAACCCTAACCCTAACCCTAACCCTAACCCTAACCCTAACCCAACCCCAACCCCAACCCCAACCCCAACCCCAACCCCAACCCCAACCCCAACCCCAACCCCAACCCTAACCCCAACCCCAACCCCAACCCCAACCCCAACCCTAACCCTAACCCTAACCCTAACCCTAACCCTAACCCTAACCCCAACCCCAACCCCAACCCCAACCCTAACCCTAACCCTAACCCTAACCCTAACCCTAACCCTAACCCTAACCCTAACCCTAACCCTAACCCTAACCCTAAACCCTAACCCTAACCCTAACCCTAACCCTAACCCTAACCCTAACCCTAACCCTAAACCCTAACCCTAACCCTAACCCTAACCCTAACCCTAACCCTAACCCTAACCCTAACCCTAACCCTAACCCTAAACCCTAACCCTAACCCTAACCCTAACCCTAACCCTAACCCTAACCCTAACCCTAACCCTAACCCTAACCCTAACCCTAACCCTTAACCCTAACCCTAACCCTTAACCCTAACCCTAACCCTAACCCTAACCCTAACCCTAACCCTTAACCCTAACCCTAACCCTTAACCCTAACCCTAACCCTAACCCTAACCCTAACCCTAACCCTAACCCTAACCCTAACCCTAACCCTAACCCTAACCCTAACCCTAACCCTAACCCTAACCCTAAGCTACCCTAGACTACTTCTGCCTCCAATAGATTTCCTAAGCACTAGTGATTTAAGGAACAGGTTAAAAAGAGAATCCTAATGTGATTTCTTGAGAATGGTTGTGTTCCTTATCTTATCCTAGTGTCTAAACTCTTCTCCATGGCTGGACCCCCAAATAATATTCCTTTACGTGCTAAGGGGTATCTAGAGAGTGGGATAGGTTTAATAACTACCCTAACCCTAACGCGTACCCTAACCCTAACCCCTACCCTAACCCTAACACATACCCTAATCCTAACCCGTACCCTAAACCGAGCCCTAACCCTAACCCTAACCCTAGACCATACCCTACGCCGTACCCGAACCCCTCCCCGAACCCGTACCCTAAGCCGTACCCTAACCCTAACCCTAACCCTAACCCTAACCCTAAGCTACCCTTGACTGCTTCTACCTCCAATAGATTTCCTAAGCACTAGTGTTTTAAGGAACAGGTTAAAAAGAGAATCCTAATGTGATTTCTTGAGAATGGGTGTGTTCCTTATCTTCTCCTAGTGCTAAACTCTTCTCCATGGCTGGACCCCCAAATAATATTCCTTTACGTGCTAAGGGGTATCTAGAGAGTGGGATAGGTTTAATAACTACCCTAACCCTAACGCGTACCCTAACCCTAACCCGTACCCTAACCCTAACGCGTAACCTAATCTTAACCCGTACCCTAAACCGAGCCCTAACCCTAACACTAACCCTAGCCCTAACCCTAGACCATACCCTACGCCGTACCCGAACCCATCCCCGAACCCGTACCCTAAGCCATACCCTAACCCTAACCCTAACCCTAACCCTAAGCTACCCTAGACTGCTTCTGCCTCCAATAGATTTCCTAAGCACTAGTGTTTTAAGGAACAGGTTAAAAAGAGGATCCTAATGTGATTTCTTGAGAATGGGTGTGTTCCTTATCTTATCCTAGTGTCTAAACTCTTCTCCATGGCTGGACCCCCAAATAATATTCCTTTACGTGCTAACGGGTATCTAGAGAGTGGGATAGGTTTAATAACTACCCTAACCCTAACGCGTACCCTAACCCTAACCTCTACCCTAACACTAACGCGTACCCTAATCCTAACCCGTACCCTAAACCGAACCCTAACCCTAACCCTAACCCTAACCCTAACCCTAGACCATACCCTACGCCGTACCCGAACCCCTCCCCGAACCCGTACCCTAAGCCGTACCCTAACCCTAACCCTAACCCTAACCCTAACCCTAACCCTAAGCTACCCTTGACTGCTTCTGCCTCCAATAGATTTCCTAAGCACTAGTGTTTTAAGGAACAGGTTAAAAAGAGAATCCTAATGTGATTTCTTGAGAATGGGTGTGTTCCTTATCTTATGCTAGTGCTAAACTCTTCTCCATGGCTGGACCCCCAAATAATATTCCTTTACGTGGTAAGGGGTATCTAGAGATTGGGATAGGTTTAATAACTACCCTAACCCTAACGCGTACCCTAACCCTAACCCGTACCCTAACCCTAACGCGTACCCTAATCCTAACCCGTACCCTAAACCGAGCCCTAACCCTAACACTAACCCTAACCCTAACCCTAGCCCATACCCTATGCCGTACCGGAACTCCTCCCCGAACCCGTACCCTAAGCCGTACCCTAACCCTAACCCTAACCCTAACCCTAAACCTAAGCTACCCTTGACTGCTTCTGCCTCCAATAGATTTCCTAAGCACTAGTGTTTTAAGGAACAGGTTAAAAAGAGAATCCTAATGTGATTTCTTGAGAATGGGTGTGTTCCTTATCTTATCCTAGTGTCTAAACTCTTCTCCATGGCTGGACCCCCAAATAATACTCCTTTACGTGCTAAGGTGTATCTAGAGAGTGGGATAGGTTTAATAACTACCCTAACCCTAACGCGTACCCTAACCCTAACCCCTACCCTAACCCTAATGCGTACCCTAATCCTAACCCGTACCCTAAACCGAGCCCTAACCCTAACACTAACCCTAACCCTAACCCTAGCCCATAACCTACGCCGTACCCGAACCCCTCCCCGAACCCGTACCCTAACCCTAACCCTAACCATAACCCTAACCCTAAGCTACCCTTGACTGCTTCTGCCTCCAATAGATTTCCTAAGTACTAGTGTTTTAAGGAACAGGTTAAAAAGAGAATCCTAAAGTGATTTCTTGAGAATGGGTGTGTTCCTTATCTTATCCCAGTGTCTAAACTCTTCTCCATGGCTGGACCCCCAAATAATATTCCTTTACGTGCTAAGGGGTATCTAGAGAGTGGGATAGGTTTAATAACTACCCTAACCCTAACGCGTACCCTAACCCTAACCCCTACACTAACCCTAACGCGTACCCTAAACCGAGCCCTAACCCTAACACTAACCCTAACCCTAACCCTAGCCCATACCCTACGCCGTACCCGAACCCCTCCCCGAACCCGTACCCTAAGCCATACCCTAACCCTAACCCTAACCCTAAGCTACCCTTGACTGCTTCTACCTCCAATAGATTTCCTAAGCACTAGTGTTTTAAGGAACAGGTTAAAAAGAGAATCCTAATGTGATTTCTTGAGAATGGGTGTGTTCCTTATCTTATCCTAGTGTCTAAACTCTTCTCCATGGCTGGACCCCCAAATAATATTCCTGTACGTGCTAAGGGGTATCTAGAGAGTGGGATAGGTTTAATAACTACCCTAACCCTAACGCGTACCCTAACCGTAACCACTACCCTAACCCTAACGCGTACCCTAATCCTAACCCGTACCCTAAACCGAGCCCTAACCCTAACCCTAACCCTAACCCTAACCCTAAGCTACCCTTGACTGCTTCTGCCACCAATAGATTTCCTAAGCACTAGTGTTTTAAGGAACAGGTTAAAAAGAGAATCCTAATGTGATTTCTTGAGAATGGGTGTGTTCCTTATCTTATCCTAGTGCTAAACTCTTCTCCATGGCTGGACCCCCAAATAATATTCCTTTACGTGGTAAGGGGTATCTAGAGAGTGGGATAGGTTTAATAACTACCCTAACCCTAACGCGTACCCTAACCCTAACCCGTACCCTAACCCTAACGCGTACCCTAATCCTAAACCGTAGCCTAAACCGAGCCCTAACCCAAACACTAACCCTAACCCTAACCCTAGCCCATACCCTATGCCGTACCCGAATACCTCCCCGAACCCGTACCCTAAGCCGTACCCTAACCCTAACCCTAACCCTAACCCTAAACCTAAGCTACCCTTGACTGCTTCTGCCTCCAATAGATTTCCTAAGCACTAGTGTTTTAAGGAACAGGTTAAAAAGAGAATCCTAATGTGATTTCTTGAGAATGGGTGTGTTCCTTATCTTATCCTAGTGTCTAAACTCTTCTCCATGGCTGGACCCCCAAATAATATTCCTTTACGTGCTAAGGGGTATCTAGAGAGTGGGATAGGTTTAATAACTACCCTAACCCTAACGCGTACCCTAACCCTAACCTCTACCCTAACCCTAACGCGTACCCTAATCCTAACCCGTACCCTAAACCGAGCCCTAACCCTAACCCTAACCCTAACCCTAACCCTAGACCATACCCTACGCCGTACCCGAACCCCTCCCCGAACCTGTACCCTAAGCCGTACCCTAACCCTAACCCTAACCCTAACCCTAACCCTAAGCTACCCTTGACTGCTTCTGCCTCCAATAGATTTCCTAAGCACTAGTGTTTTAAGGAAAAGGTTAAAAAGAGAATCCTAATGTGATTTCTTGAGAATGGGTGTGTTCCTTATCTTATGCTAGTGCTAAACTCTTCTCCATGGCTGGACCCCCAAATAATATTCCTTTACGTGGTAAGGGGTATCTAGAGAGTGGGATAGGTTTAATAACTACCCTAACCCTAACGCGTACCCTAACCCTAACCCCTACCATAACCCTAATGCGTACCCTAATCCTAACCCGTACCCTAAACCGAGCCCTAACCCTAACACTAACCCTAACCCTAACCCTAGCCCATAACCTACGCCGTACCCGAACCCCTCCCCGAACCCGTACCCTAACCCTAACCCTAACCACAACCCTAACCCTAAGCTACCCTTGACTGCTTCTGCCTCCAATAGATTTCCTAAGTACTAGTGTTTTAAGGAACAGGTTAAAAAGAGAATCCTAATGTGATTTCTTGAGAATGGGTGTGTTCCTTATCTTATCCTAGTGTCTAAACTCTTCTCCATGGCTGGACCCCCAAATAATATTCCTTTACGTGCTAAGGGGTATCTAGAGAGTGGGATAGGTTTAATAACTACCCTAACCCTAACGCGTACCCTAACCCTAACCCCTACACTAACCCTAACGCGTACCCTAAACCGAGCCCTAACCCTAACACTAACCCTAACCCTAACCCTAGCCCATACCCTACGCCGTACCCGAACCCCTCCCCGAACCCGTACCCTAAGCCATACCCTAACCCTAACCCTAACCCTAAGCTACCCTTGACTGCTTCTACCTCCAATAGATTTCCTAAGCACTAGTGTTTTAAGGAACAGGTTAAAAAGAGAATCCTAATGTGATTTCTTGAGAATGGGTGTGTTCCTTATCTTATCCTAGTGTCTAAACTCTTCTCCATGGCTGGACCCCCAAATAATATTCCTGTACGTGCTAAGGGGTATCTAGAGAGTGGGATAGGTTTAATAACTACCCTAACCCTAACGCGTACCCTAACCGTAACCACTACCCTAACCCTAACGCGTACCCTAATCCTAACCCGTACCCTAAACCGAGCCCTAACCCTAACCCTAACCCTAACCCTAACCCTAACCCTAAGCTACCCTTGACTGCTTCTGCCTCCAATAGATTTCCTAAGCACTAGTGTTTTAAGGAACAGGTTAAAAAGAGAATCCTAATGTGATTTCTTGAGAATGGGTGTGTTCCTTATCTTATCCTAGTGCTAAACTCTTCTCCATGGCTGGACCCCCAAATAATATTCCTTTACGTGGTAAGGGGTATCTAGAGAGTGGGATAGGTTTAATAACTACCCTAACCCTAACGTGTACCCTAACCCTAACCCGTACCCTAACCCTAACGCGTACCCTAATCCTAAACCGTAGCCTAAACCGAGCCCTAACCCAAACACTAACCCTAACCCTAACCCTAGCCCATACCCTATGCCGTACCCGAATACCTCCCCGAACCCGTACCCTAAGCCGTACCCTAACCCTAACCCTAACCCTAACCCTAAACCTAAGCTACCCTTGACTGCTTCTGCCTCCAATAGATTTCCTAAGCACTAGTGTTTTAAGGAACAGGTTAAAAAGAGAATCCTAATGTGATTTCTTGAGAATGGGTGTGTTCCTTATCTTATCCTAGTGTCTAAACTCTTCTCCATGGCTGGACCCCCAAATAATATTCCTTTACGTGCTAAGGGGTATCTAGAGAGTGGGATAGGTTTAATAACTAACCTAACCCTAACGCGTACCCTAACCCTAACCCCTACCCTAACCCTAACGCGTACCCTAATCCTAACCCGTACCCTAAACCGAGCCCTAACCCTAACCCTAACCCTAACCCTAACCCTAGACCATACCCTACGCCGTACCCGAACCCCTCCCTGAACCCGTACCCTAAGCCGTACCCTAACCCTAACCCTAACCCTAACCCTAACCCTAAGCTACCCTTGACTGCTTCTGCCTCCAATAGATTTCCTAAGCACTAGTGTTTTAAGGAACAGGTTAAAAAGAGAATCCTAATGTGATTTCTTGAGAATGGGTGTGTTCCTTATCTTCTCCTAGTGCTAAACTCTTCTCCATGGCTGGACCCCCAAATAATATTCCTTTACGTGCTAAGGGGTATCTAGAGAGTGGGATAGGTTTAATAACTACCCTAACCCTAACGCGTACCCTAACCCTAACCCGTACCCTAACCCTAACGCGTACCCTAATCTTAACCCGTACCCTAAACCGAGCCCTAACCCTAACACTAACCCTAACCCTAACCCTAGACCATACCCTACGCCGTACCCGAACCCATCCCCGAACCCGTACCCTAAGCCATACCCTAACCCTAACCCTAACCCTAACCCTAAGCTACCCTAGACTGCTTCTGCCTCCAATAGATTTCCTAAGCACTAGTGTTTTAAGGAACAGGTTAAAAAGAGGATCCTAATGTGATTTCTTGAGAATGGGTGTGTTCCTTATCTTATCCTAGTGTCTAAACTCTTCTCCATGGCTGGACCCCCAAATAATATTCCTTTAAGTGCTAAGGGGTATCTAGAGAGTGGGATAGGTTTAATAACTACCCTAACCCTAACGCGTACCCTAACCCTAACCTCTACCCTAACCCTAACGCGTACCCTAATCCTAACCCGTACCGTAAACCGAGCCCTAACCCTAACCCTAACCCTAACCCTAACCCTAGACCATACCCTACGCCGTACCCGAACCCCTCCCCGAACCCGTACCCTAAGCCGTACCCTAACCCTAACCCTAACCCTAACCCTAACCCTAAGCTACCCTTGACTGCTTCTGCCTCCAATAGATTTCCTAAGCACTAGTGTTTTAAGGAACAGGTTAAAAAGAGAATCCTAATGTGATTTTTTGAGAATGGGTGTGTTCCTTATCTTATGCTAGTGCTAAACTCTTCTCCATGGCTGGACCCCCAAATAATATTCCTTTACGTGGTAAGGGGTATCTAGAGAGTGGGATAGGTTTAATAACTACCCTAACCCTAACGCGTACCCTAACCCTAACCCGTACCCTAACCCTAACGCGTACCCTAATCCTAACCCGTACCCTAAACCGAGCCCTAACCCTAACACTAACCCTAACCCTAACCCTAGCCCATACCCTATGCCGTACCCGAACTCCTCCCCGAACCCGTACCCTAAGCCGTACCCTAACCCTAACCCTAACCCTAACCCTAAACCTAAGCTACCCTTGACTGCTTCTGCCTCCAATAGATTTCCTAAGCACTAGTGTTTTAAGGAACAGGTTAAAAAGAGAATCCTAATGTGATTTCTTGAGAATGGGTGTGTTCCTTATCTTATCCTAGTGTCTAAACTCTTCTCCATGGCTGGACCCCCAAATAATACTCCTTTACGTGCTAAGGTGTATCTAGAGAGTGGGATAGGTTTAATAACTACCCTAACCCTAACGCGTACCCTAACCCTAACCCCTACCCTAACCCTAATGCGTTCCCTAATCCTAACCCGTACCCTAAACCGAGCCCTAACCCTAACACTAACCCTAACCCTAACCCTAGCCCATAACCTACGCCGTACCCGAACCCCTCCCCGAACCCGTACCCTAAGCCGTACCCTAACCCTAACCCTAACCATAACCCTAACCCTAAGCTACCCTTGACTGCTTCTGCCTCCAATAGATTTCCTAAGTACTAGTGTTTTAAGGAACAGGTTAAAAAGAGAATCCTAATGTGATTTCTTGAGAATGGGTGTGTTCCTTATCTTATCCTAGTGTCTAAACTCTTCTCCATGGCTGGACCCCCAAATAATATTCCTTTACGTGCTAAGGGGTATCTAGAGAGTGGGATAGGTTTAATAACTACCCTAACCCTAACGCGTACCCTAACCCTAACCCCTACCCTAACCCTAACCCCTAACCTAACCCTAACGCGTACCCTAAACCGAGCCCTAACCCTAACACTAACCCTAACCCTAACCCTAACCCCTAACCTAACCCTAACGCGTACCCTAAACCGAGCCCTAACCCTAACCCTAACCCTACCCCAACCCTAACGCGTACCCTAATCCTAACCCGTAACTTAAACCGAACCCTAACCCTAACACTAACCCTAACCCTAACCCTAGCCCATACCCTACGCCATACCCGAACCCCTCCCCGAACCCGTACCCTAAGCCGTACCCTAACCCTAACCCTAACCCTAAGCTACCCTTGACTGCTTCTGCCTCCAATAGATTTCCTAAGCACTAGTGTTTTAAGGAACAGGTTAAAAAGAGAATCCTAATGTGATTTCTTGAGAATGGGTGTGTTCCTTATCTTATCCTAGTGTCTAAACTCTTCTCCATGGCTGGACCCCCAAATAATATTCCTTTATGTGCTAACGGGTATCTAGAGAGTGGGATAGGTTTAATAACTACCCTAACCCTAACGCGTACCCTAACCCTTACCCCTACCCTAACCCTAACGCGTACCCTAATCCTAACCCGTACCCTAAACCGAGCCCTAACCCTAACCCTAACCCTAACCCTAACCCTAGACCATACCCTACGCCGTACCCGAACCCCTCCCCGAACCCGTACCCTAAGCCGTACCCTAAACCTAACCCTAACCCTAACCCTAACCCTAAGCTACCCTTGACTGCTTCTGCCTCCAATAGATTTCCTAAGCACTAGTGTTTTAAGGAACAGGTTAAAAAGAGAATCCTAATGTGATTTCTTGAGAATGGGTGTGTTCCTTATCTTATCCTAGTGCTAAACTCTTCTCCATGGCTGGACCCCCAAATAATATTCCTTAACGTGGTAAGGGGTATCTAGAGAGTGGGATAGGTTTAATAACTACCCTAACCCTAACGCGTACCCTAACCCTAACCCGTACCCTAACCCTAACGCGTACCCTAATCCTAACCCGTACCCTAAACCGAGCCCTAACCCTAACACTAACCCTAACCCTAACCCTAGCCCATACCCTATGCCGTACCCGAACCCCTCCCCGAACCCGTACCCTAAGCCGTACCCTAACCCTAACCCTAACCCTAACCCTAAACCTAAGCTACCCTTGACTGCTTCTGCCTCCAATAGATTTCCTAAGCACTAGTGTTTTAAGGAAGAGGTTAAAAAGAGAATCCTAATGTGATTTCTTGAGAATGGGTGTGTTCCTTATCTTATCCTAGTGTCTAAACTCTTCTCCATGGCTGGACCCCCAAATAATATTCCTTTACGTGCTAAGGGTTATCTAGAGAGTGGGATAGGTTTAATAACTACCCTAACCCTAACGCGTACCCTAACCCTAACCACTACCCTAACCCTAACGCGTACCCTAATCCTAACCCGTACCCTAAACCGAGCCCTAACCCTAACACTAACCCTAACCCTAACCCTAGCCCATACCCTACGCCGTACCCGAACCCCTCCCCGAACCCGTACCCTAAGCCGTACCCTAACCCTAACCCTAACCCTAACCCTAACCCTAAGCTACCCTTGACTGCTTCTGCCTCCAATAGATTTCCTAAGCACTAGTGTTTTAAGGAACAGGTTAAAAAGAGAATCCTAATGTGATTTCTTGAGAATGGGTGTGTTCCTTATCTTATCCTAGTGTCTAAACTCTTCTCCATGGCTGGACCCCCAAATAATACTCCTTTACGTGCTAAGGTGTATCTAGAGAGTGGGATAGGTTTAATAACTACCCTAACCCTAACGCGTACCCTAACCCTAACCCCTACCCTAACCCTAACGCGTACCCTAAACCGAGCCCTAACCCTAACCCTAACCCTAGCCCATACCCTACGCCGTACCCGAACCCCTCCCCGAACCCGTACCCTAAGCCATACCCTAACCCTAACCCTAACCCTAAGCTACCCTTGACTGCTTCTACCTCCAATAGATTTCCTAAGCACTAGTGTTTTAAGGAACAGGTTAAAAAGAGAATCCTAATGTGATTTCTTGAGAATGGGTGTGTTCCTTATCTTATCCTAGTGTCTAAACTCTTCTCCATGGCTGGACCCCCAAATAATATTCCTTTACGTGCTAAGGGGTATCTAGAGAGTGGGATAGGTTTAATAACTACCCTAACCCTAACGCGTACCCTAACCCTAACCCCTACCCTAACCCTAACGCGTACCCTAATCCTAACCCGTACCCTAAACCGAGCCCTAACCCTAACCCTAACCCTAACACTAATCCTAACCCGTACCCTAAACCGAGCCCTAACCCTAACCCTAACCCTAACCCTAACCCTAGACCATACCCTACGCCGTACCCGAACCCCTCCCTGAACCCGTACCCTAAGCCGTACCCTAACCCTAACCCTAACCCTAACCCTAACCCTAAGCTACCCTTGACTGCTTCTGCCTCCAATAGATTTCCTAAGCACTAGTGTTTTAAGGAACAGGTTAAAAAGAGAATCCTAATGTGATTTCTTGAGAATGGGTGTGTTCCTTATCTTATGCTAGTGCTAAACTCTTCTCCATGGCTGGACCCCCAAATAATATTCCTTTACGTGCTAAGGGGTATCTAGAGAGTGGGATAGGTTTAATAACTACCCTAACCCTAACGCGTACCCTAACCCTAACCCGTACCCTAACCCTAATGCGTACCCTAATCTTAACCCGTACCCTAAACCGAGCCCTAACCCTAACACTAACCCTAACCCTAACCCTAGACCATACCCTACGCCGTACCCGAACCCATCCCCGAACCCGTACCCTAAGCCATACCCTAACCCTAACCCTAACCCTAACCCTAAGCCGTACCCTAACCCTAACCCTAACCCTAACCCTAACCCTAAGCTACCCTTGACTGCTTCTGCCTCCAATAGATTTCCTAAGCACTAGTGTTTTAAGGAACAGGTTAAAAAGAGAATCCTAATGTGATTTCTTGAGAATGGGTGTGTTCCTTATCTTATGCTAGTGCTAAACTCTTCTCCATGGCTGGACCCCCAAATAATATTCCTTTACGTGGTAAGGGGTATCTAGAGAGTGGGATAGGTTCAATAACTACCCTAACCCTAACGCGTACCCTAACCCTAACCCGTACCCTAACCCTAACGCGTACCCTAATCCTAACCCGTACCCTAAACCGAGCCCTAACCCTAACACTAACCCTAACCCTAACCCTAGCCCATACCCTATGCCGTACCCGAACTCCTCCCCGAACCCGTACCCTAAGCCGTACCCTAACCCTAACCCTAACCCTAACCCTAAACCTAAGCTACCCTTGACTGCTTCTGCCTCCAATAGATTTCCTAAGCACTAGTGTTTTAAGGAACAGGTTAAAAAGAGAATCCTAATGTGATTTCTTGAGAATGGGTGTGTTCCTTATCTTATCCTAGTGTCTAAACTCTTCTCCATGGCTGGACCCCCAAATAATACTCCTTTACGTGCTAAGGTGTATCTAGAGAGTGGGATAGGTTTAATAACTACCCTAACCCTAACGCGTACCCTAACCCTAACCCCTACCCTAACCCTAATGCGTACCCTAATCCTAACCCGTACCCTAAACCGAGCCCTAACCCTAACACTAACCCTAACCCTAACCCTAGCCCATAACCTACGCCGTACCCGAACCCCTCCCCGAACCCGTACCCTAAGCCGTACCCTAACCCTAACCCTAACCATAACCCTAACCCTAAGCTACCCTTGACTGCTTCTGCCTCCAATAGATTTCCTAAGTACTAGTGTTTTAAGGAACAGGTTAAAAAGAGAATCCTAATGTGATTTCTTGAGAATGGGTGTGTTCCTTATCTTATCCTAGTGTCTAAACTCTTCTCCATGGCTGGACCCCCAAATAATATTCCTTTACGTGCTAAGGGGTATCTAGAGAGTGGGATAGGTTTAATAACTACCCTAACCCTAACGCGTACCCTAACCCTAACCCCTACCCTAACCCTAACGCGTACCCTAATCCTAACCCGTACCCTAAACCGAGCCCTAACCCTAACCCTAACCCTAACCCTAACCCTAGACCATACCCTACGCCGTACCCGAACCCCTCCCTGAACCCGTACCCTAAGCCGTACCCTAACCCTAACCCTAACCCTAACCCTAACCCTAAGCTACCCTTGACTGCTTCTGCCTCCAATAGATTTCCTAAGCACTAGTGTTTTAAGGAACAGGTTAAAAAGAGAATCCTAATGTGATTTCTTGAGAATGGGTGTGTTCCTTATCTTCTCCTAGTGCTAAACTCTTCTCCATGGCTGGACCCCCAAATAATATTCCTTTACGTGCTAAGGGGTATCTAGAGAGTGGGATAGGTTTAATAACTACCCTAACCCTAACGCGTACCCTAACCCTAACCCGTACCCTAACCCTAACGCGTACCCTAATCTTAACCCGTACCCTAAACCGAGCCCTAACCCTAACACTAACCCTAACCCTAACCCTAGCCCATACCCTACGCCGTACCCGAACCCCTCCCCGAACCCGTACCCTAAGCCGTACCCTAACCCTAACCCTAACCCTAACCCTAACCCTAACCCTAACGCGTACCCTAATCCTAACCCGTACCCTAAACCGAGCCCTAACCCTAACACTAACCCTAACCCTAACCCTAGACCATACCCTACGCCGTACCCGAACCCATCCCCGAACCCGTACCCTAAGCCATACCCTAACCCTAACCCTAACCCTAACCCTAAGCTACCCTAGACTGCTTCTGCCTCCAATAGATTTCCTAAGCACTAGTGTTTTAAGGAACAGGTTAAAAAGAGAATCCTAATGTGATTTCTTGAGAATGGGTGTGTTCCTTATCTTATCCTAGTGTCTAAACTCTTCTCCATGGCTGGACCCCCAAATAATATTCCTGTACGTGCTAAGGGGTATCTAGAGAGTGGGATAGCTTTAATAACTACCCTAACCCTAACACGTACCCTAACCCTAACCCCTACCCCAACCCTAACGCGTACCCTAATCCTAACCCGTAACTTAAACCGAACCCTAACCCTAACACTAACCCTAACCCTAACCCTAGCCCATACCCTACGCCGTACCCGAACCCCTCCCCGAACCCGTACCCTAAGCCGTACCCTAACCCTAACCCTAACCCTAAGCTACCCTTGACTGCTTCTGCCTCCAATAGATTTCCTAAGCACTAGTGTTTTAAGGAACAGGTTAAAAAGAGAATCCTAATGTGATTTCTTGAGAATGGGTGTGTTCCTTATCTTATCCTAGTGCTAAACTCTTCTCCATGGCTGGACCCCCAAATAATATTCCTTAACGTGGTAAGGGGTATCTAGAGAGTGGGATAGGTTTAATAACTACCCTAACCCTAACGCGTACCCTAACCCTAACCCGTACCCTAACCCTAACGCGTACCCTAATCCTAACCCGTACCCTAAACCGAGCCCTAACCCTAACACTAACCCTAACCCTAACCCTAGCCCATACCCTATGCCGTACCCGAACCCCTCCCCGAACCCGTACCCTAAGCCGTACCCTAACCCTAACCCTAACCCTAACCCTAAACCTAAGCTACCCTTGACTGCTTCTGCCTCCAATAGATTTCCTAAGCACTAGTGTTTTAAGGAACAGGTTAAAAAGAGAATCCTAATGTGATTTCTTGAGAATGGGTGTGTTCCTTATCTTATCCTAGTGTCTAAACTCTTCTCCATGGCTGGACCCCCAAATAATATTCCTTTACGTGCTAAGGGTTATCTAGAGAGTGGGATAGGTTTAATAACTACCCTAACCCTAACGCGTACCCTAACCCTAACCACTACCCTAACCCTAACGCGTACCCTAATCCTAACCCGTACCCTAAACCGAGCCCTAACCCTAACACTAACCCTAACCCTAACCCTAGCCCATACCCTACGCCGTACCCGAACCCCTCCCCGAACCCGTACCCTAAGCCGTACCCTAACCCTAACCCTAACCCTAACCCTAACACTAAGCTACCCTTGACTGCTTCTGCCTCCAATAGATTTCCTAAGCACTAGTGTTTTAAGGAACAGGTTAAAAAGAGAATCCTAATGTGATTTCTTGAGAATGGGTGTGTTCCTTATCTTATCCTAGTGTCTAAACTCTTCTCCATGGCTGGACCCCCAAATAATATTCCTTTACGTGCTAAGGTGTATCTAGAGAGTGGGATAGGTTTAATAACTACCCTAACCCTAACGCGTACCCTAACCCTAACCCCTACCCTAACCCTAACGCGTACCCTAAACCGAGCCCTAACCCTAACACTAACCCTAACCCTAACCCTAGCCCATACCCTACGCCGTACCCGAACCCCTCCCCGAACCCGTACCCTAAGCCATACCCTAACCCTAACCCTAACCCTAAGCTACCCTTGACTGCTTCTACCTCCAATAGATTTCCTAAGCACTAGTGTTTTAAGGAACAGGTTAAAAAGAGAATCCTAATGTGATTTCTTGAGAATGGGTGTGTTCCTTATCTTATCCTAGTGTCTAAACTCTTCTCCATGGCTGGACCCCCAAATAATATTCCTTTACGTGCTAAGGGGTATCTAAAGAGTGGGATAGGTTTAATAACTACCCTAACCCTAACGCGTACCCTAACCCTAACCCCTACCCTAACCCTAACGCATACCCTAATCCTAACCCGTACCCTAAACCGAGCCCTAACCCTAACCCTAACCCTAACCCTAACCCTAGACCATAACCTACGCCGTACCCGAACCCCTCCCTGAACCCGTACCCTAAGCCGTACCCTAACCCTAACCCTAACCCTAACCCTAACCCTAAGCTACCCTTGACTGCTTCTGCCTCCAATAGATTTCCTAAGCACTAGTGTTTTAAGGAACAGGTTAAAAAGAGAATCCTAATGTGATTTCTTGAGAATGGGTGTGTTCCTTATCTTCTCCTAGTGCTAAACTCTTCTCCATGGCTGGACCCCCAAATAATATTCCTTTACGTGCTAAGGGGTATCTAAAGAGTGGGATAGGTTTAATAACTACCCTAACCCTAACGCGTACCCTAACCCTAACCCCTACCCTAACCCTAACGCGTACCCTAATCCTAACCCGTACCCTAAACCGAGCCCTAACCCTAACCCTAACCCTAACCCTAACCCTAGACCATACCCTACGCCGTACCCGAACCCCTCCCTGAACCCGTACCCTAAGCCGTACCCTAACCCTAACCCTAACCCTAACCCTAACCCTAAGCTACCCTTGACTGCTTCTGCCTCCAATAGATTTCCTAAGCACTAGTGTTTTAAGGAACAGGTTAAAAAGAGAATCCTAATGTGATTTCTTGAGAATGGGTGTGTTCCTTATCTTCTCCTAGTGCTAAACTCTTCTCCATGGCTGGACCCCCAAATAATATTCCTTTACGTGCTAAGGGGTATCTAGAGAGTGGGATAGGTTTAATAACTACCCTAACCCTAACGCGTACCCTAACCCTAACCCGTACCCTAACACTAACGCGTACCCTAATCTTAACCCGTACCCTAAACCGAGCCCTAACCCTAACACTAACCCTAACCCTAACCCTAGACCATACCCTACGCCGTACCCGAACCCATCCCCGAACCCGTACCCTAAGCCATACCCTAACTCTAACCCTAACCCTAACCCTAAGCTACCCTAGACTACTTCTGCCTCCAATAGATTTCCTAAGCACTAGTGATTTAAGGAACAGGTTAAAAAGAGAATCCTAATGTGATTTCTTGAGAATGGGTGTGTTCCTTATCTTATCCTAGTGTCTAAACTCTTCTCCATGGCTGGACCCCCAAATAATATTCCTTTACGTGCTAAGGGGTATCTAGAGAGTGGGATAGGTTTAATAACTACCCTAACCCTAACGCGTACCCTAACCCTAACCCCTACCCTAACCCTAACACATACCCTAATCCTAACCCGTACCCTAAACCGAGCCCTAATCCTAACCCTAACCCTAACCCTAGACCATACCCTACGCCGTACCCGAACCCCTCCCCGAACCCGTACCCTAAGCCGTACCCTAACCCTAACCCTAACCCTAACCCTAACCCTAAGCTACCCTTGACTGCTTCTGCCTCCAATAGATTTCCTAAGCACTAGTGTTTTAAGGAACAGGTTAAAAAGAGAATCCTAATGTGATTTCTTGAGAATGGGTGTGTTCCTTATCTTATCCTAGTGTCTAAACTCTTCTCCATGGCTGGACCCCCAAATAATATTCCTTTACGTGCTAAGGGGTATCTAGAGAGTGGGATAGGTTTAATAACTACCCTAACCCTAACGCGTACCCTAACCCTAACCCCTACCCTAACCCTAACGCGTACCCTAATCCTAACCCGTACCCTAAACCGAGCCCTAAGCCTAACCCTAACCCTAACCCTAACCCTAGACCATACCCTATGCCGTACCCGAACCCCTCCCCGAACCCGTACCCTAAGCCGTACCCTAACCCTAACCCTAACCCTAACCCTAACCCTAAGCTACCCTTGACTGCTTCTGCCTCCAATAGATTTCCTAAGCACTAGTGTTTTAAGGAACAGGTTAAAAAGAGAATCCTAATGTGATTTCTTGAGAATGGGTGTGTTCCTTATCTTATCCTAGTGCTAAACTCTTCTCCATGGCTGGACCCCCAAATAATATTCCTTTACGTGGTAAGGGGTATCTAGAGAGTGGGATAGGTTTAATAACTACCCTAACCCTAACGCGTACCCTAACCCTAACCCGTACCCTAACCCTAACGCGTACCCTAATCCTAACCCGTACCCTAAACCGAGCCCTAACCCTAACAATAACCCTAACCCTAACCCTAGCCCACACCCTATGCCGTACCCGAACACCTCCCCGAACCCGTACCCTAAGCCGTACCCTAACCCTAACCCTAACCCTAACCCTAAACCTAAGCTACCCTTGACTGCTTCTGCCTCCAATAGATTTCCTAAGCACTAGTGTTTTAAGGAACAGGTTAAAAAGAGAATCCTAATGTGATTTCTTGAGAATGGGTGTGTTCCTTATCTTATCCTAGTGTCTAAACTCTTCTCCATGGCTGGACCCCCAAATAATACTCCGTTACGTGCTAAGGTGTATCTAGAGAGTGGGATAGGTTTAATAACTACCCTAACCCTAACGCGTACCCTAACCCTAACCCCTACCCTAACCCTAATGCGTACCCTAATCCTAACCCGTACCCTAAACCGAGCCCTAACCCTAACACTAACCCTAACCCTAACCCTAGCCCATAACTTACGCCGTACCCGAACCCCTCCCCGAACCCGTACCCTAAGCCGTACCCTAACCCTAACCCTAAACATAACCCTAACCCTAAGCTACCCTTGACTGCTTCTGCCTCCAATAGATTTCCTAAGCACTAGTGTTTTAAGGAACAGGTTAAAAAGAGAATCCTAATGTGATTTCTTGAGAATGGGTGTGTTCCTTATCTTATCCTAGTGTCTAAACTCTTCTCCATGGCTGGACCCCCAAATAATATTCCTTTACGTGCTAAGGGGTATCTAGAGAGTGGGATAGGTTTAATAAATACCCTAACCCTAACGCGTACCCTAACCCTAACCCCTACCCTAACCCTAACGCGTACTCTAATCCTAACCCGTACCCTAAACCGAGCCCTAACCCTAACCCTAACCCTAACCCTAACCCTAGACCATACCCTACGCCATACCCGAACCCCTCCCTGAACCCGTACCCTAAGCCGTACCCTAACCCTAACCCTAACCCTAACCCTAACCCTAAGCTACCCTTGACTGCTTCTGCCTCCAATAGATTTCCTAAGCACTAGTGTTTTAAGGAACAGGTTAAAAAGAGAATCCTAATGTGATTTCTTGAGAATGGGTGTGTTCCTTATCTTATCCTAGTGTCTAAACTCTTCTCCATGGCTGGACCCCCAAATAATATTCCTTTACGTGCTAAGGGGTATCTAGAGAGTGGGATAGGTTTAATAACTACCCTAACCCTAACGTGTACCCTAACCCTAACCCCTACCCTAACCCTAACGCGTACCCTAATCCTAACCCGTACCCTAAACCGAGCCCTAACCCTAACACTAACCCAAACCCTAACCCTAGCACATACCCTACGCCGTACCTGAACCCCTCCCCGAACCCGTACCATAAGCCGTACCCTAACCCTAACCCTAACCCTACCCCTAACCCTAACCCTAAGCTACCCTTGACTGCTTCTGCCTCCAATAGATTTCCTAAGCACTAGTGTTTTAAGGAACAGGTTAAAAAGAGAATCCTAATGTGATTTCTTGAGAATGTGTGTGTTCCTTATCTTATCCTAGTGTCTAAACTCTTCTCCATGGCTGGACCCCCAAATAATATTCCTTTACGTGCTAAGGGTTATCTAGAGACTGGGATAGGTTTAATAACTACCCTAACCCTAACGCGTACCCTAACCCTAACCCCTACCCTAACCCTAACGCGTACCCTAATCCTAACCCGTACCCTAAACCGAGCCCTAACCCTAACACTAACCCTAACACTAACCCTAGCCCAAACCCTACGCCGTACCCGAACCCCTCCCCGAACCCGTACCCTAAGCCGTACCCTAACCCTAACCCTAACCCTAACCCTAACCCTAAGCTACCCTTGACTGCTTCTGCCTCCAATAGATTTCCTAAGCACTAGTGTTTTAAGGAACAGGTTAAAAAGAGAATCCTAATGTGATTTCTTGAGAATGGGTGTGTTCCTTATCTTATCCTAGTGTCTAAACTCTTCTCCATGACTGGACCCCCAAATAATATTCCTTTACGTGCTAAGGGGTATCTAGAGAGTGGGATAGGTTTAATAACTACCCTAACCGTAACGCGTACCCTAACCCTAACCCCTACCCTAACCCTAACGCGTACCCTAAACCGAGCCCTAACCCTAACACTAACCCTAAACCTAACCCTAGCCCATACCCTACGCCGTACCCGAACCCCTCCCCGAACCCGTACCCTAAGCCATACCCTAACCCTAACCCTAACCCTAAGCTACCCTTGAGTGCTTCTACCTCCAATAGATTTCCTAAGCACTAGTGTTTTAAGGAACAGGTTAAAAAGAGAATCCTAATGTGATTTCTTGAGAATGGGTGTGTTCCTTATCTTATCCTAGTGTCTAAACTCTTCTCCATGGCTGGACCCCCAAATAATATTCCTGTACGTGCTAAGGGGTATCTAGAGAGTGGGATAGGTTTAATAACTACCCTAACCCTAACACGTAGCCTAACCCTAACCCCTACCCTAACCCTAACGTGTACCCTAATCCTAACCCGTACCCTAAACCGAGCCCTAACCTTAATACTAACCCTAACTCTAACCCTAGCCCATACCCTACGCCGTACCCGAACCCCTCCCCGAACCCGTACCCTAAGCCGTACCCTAACCCTAACCCTAACCCTAACCCTAAACCTAAGCTACCCTTGACTGCTTCTGCCTCCAATAGATTTCCTAAGCACTAGTGTTTTAAGGAACAGGTTAAAAAGAGAATCCTAATGTGATTTCTTGAGAATGGGTGTGTTCCTTATCTTATCCTAGTGTCTAAACTCTTCTCCATGGCTGGACCCCCAAATAATACTCCTTTACGTGCTAAGGTGTATCTAGAGAGTGGGATAGGTTTAATAACTACCCTAACCCTAACGCGTACCCTAACCCTAACCCCTACCCTAACCCTAATGCGTACCCTAATCCTAACCCGTACCCTAAACCGAGCCCTAACCCTAACACTAACCCTAACCCTAACCCTAGCCCATAACCTACGCCGTACCCGAACCCCTCCCCGAACCCGTACCCTAAGCCGTACCCTAACCCTAACCCTAACCATAACCCTAACCCTAAGCTACCCTTGACTGCTTCTGCCTCCAATAGATTTCCTAAGCACTAGTGTTTTAAGGAACAGGTTAAAAAGAGAATCCTAATGTGATTTCTTGAGAATGGGTGTGTTCCTTATCTTATCCTAGTGTCTAAACTCTTCTCCATGGCTGTACCCCCAAATAATATTCCTTTACGTGCTAAAGGGTATCTAGAGAGTGGGATAGGTTTAATAACTACCCTAACCCTAACGCGTACCCTAACCCTAACCCCTACCCTAACCCTAACGCGTACCCTAATCCTAACCCGTACCCTAAACCGAGCCCTAACCCTAACCCTAACCCTAACCCTAACCCTAGACCATACCCTACGCCGTACCCGAACCCCTCCCTGAACCCGTACCCTAAGCCGTACCCTAACCCTAACCCTAACCCTAACCCTAAGCTACCCTTGACTGCTTCTGCCTCCAATAGATTTCCTAAGCACTAGTGTTTTAAGGAACAGGTTAAAAAGAGAATCCTAATGTGATTTCTTGAGAATGGGTGTGTTCCTTATCTTATCCTAGTGCTAAACTCTTCTCCATGGCTGGACCCCCAAATAATATTCCTTTACGTGGTAAGGGGTATCTAGAGAGTGGGATAGGTTTAATAACTACCCTAACCCTAACGCGTCCCCTTACCCTAACCCGTACCCTAAACCTAACGCGTACCCTAATCCTAACCCGTACCCTAAACCGAGCCCTAACCCTAACAATAACCCTAACCCTAACCCTAGCCCATACCCTATGCCGTACCCAAACACCTCCCCGAACCCGTACCCTAAGCCGTACCCTAACCCTAACCCTAACCCTAACCCTAAACCTAAGCTACCCTTGACTGCTTCTGCCTCCAATAGATTTCCTAAGCACTACTGTTTTAAGGAACAGGTTAAAAAGAGAATCCTAATGTGATTTCTTGAGAATGGGTGTGTTCCTTATCTTATCCTAGTGTCTAAACTCTTCTCCATGGCTGGACCCCCAAATAATACTCCTTTACGTGCTAAGGTGTATCTAGAGAGTGGGATAGGTTTAATAACTACCCTAACCCTAACGCGTACCCTAACCCTAACCCCTAACCTAACCCTAATGCGTACCCTAATCCTAACCCGTACCCTAAACCGAGCCCTAACCCTAACACTAACCCTAACCCTAACCCTAGCCCATAACCTACGCCGTACCCGAACCCCTCCCCGAACCCGTACCCTAAGCCGTACCCTAACCCTAACCCTAACCATAACCCTAACCCTAAGCTACCCTTGACTGCTTCTGCCTCCAATAGATTTCCTAAGCACTAGTGTTTTAAGGAACAGGTTAAAAAGAGAATCCTAATGTGATTTCTTGAGAATGGGTGTGTTCCTTATCTTATCCTAGTGTCTAAACTCTTCTCCATGGCTGGACCCCCAAATAATATTCCTTTACGTGCTAAGGGGTATCTAGAGAGTGGGATAGGTTTAATAAATACCCTAACCCTAACGCGTACCGTAACCCTAACCCCTACCCTAACCCTAACGCGTACTCTAATCCTAACCCGTACCCTAAACCGAGCCCTAACCCTAACCCTAACCCTGACCCTAACCCTAGACCATACCCTACGCCATATCCGAACCCCTCCCTGAACCCGTACCCTAAGCCGTACCCTAACCCTAACCCTAACCCTAACCCTAACCCTAAGCTACCCTTGACTGCTTCTGCCTCCAATAGATTTCCTAAGCACTAGTGTTTTAAGGAACAGGTTAAAAAGAGAATCCTAATGTGATTTCTTGAGAATGGGTGTGTTCCTTATCTTATCCTAGTGTCTAAACTCTTCTCCATGGCTGGACCCCCAAATAATATTCCTTTACGTGCTAAGGGGTATCTAGAGAGTGGGATAGGTTTAATAACTACCCTAACCCTAACGTGTACCCTAACCCTAACCCCTACCCTAACCCTAACGCGTACCCTAATCCTAACCCGTACCCTAAACCGAGCCCTAACCCTAACACTAACCCAAACCCTAACCCTAGCACATACCCTACGCCGTACCTGAACCCCTCCCCGAACCCGTACCATAAGCCGTACCCTAACCCTAACCCTAACCCTACCCCTAACCCTAACCCTAAGCTACCCTTGACTGCTTCTGCCTCCAATAGATTTCCTAAGCACTAGTGTTTTAAGGAACAGGTTAAAAAGAGAATCCTAATGTGATTTCTTGAGAATGTGTGTGTTCCTTATCTTATCCTAGTGTCTAAACTCTTCTCCATGGCTGGACCCCCAAATAATATTCCTTTACGTGCTAAGGGTTATCTAGAGACTGGGATAGGTTTAATAACTACCCTAACCCTAACGCGTACCCTAACCCTAACCCCTACCCTAACCCTAACGCGTACCCTAATCCTAACCCGTACCCTAAACCGAGCCCTAACCCTAACACTAACCCTAACACTAACCCTAGCCCAAACCCTACGCCGTACCCGAACCCCTCCCCGAACCCGTACCCTAAGCCGTACCCTAACCCTAACCCTAACCCTAACCCTAACCCTAAGCTACCCTTGACTGCTTCTGCCTCCAATAGATTTCCTAAGCACTAGTGTTTTAAGGAACAGGTTAAAAAGAGAATCCTAATGTGATTTCTTGAGAATGGGTGTGTTCCTTATCTTATCCTAGTGTCTAAACTCTTCTCCATGACTGGACCCCCAAATAATATTCCTTTACGTGCTAAGGGGTATCTAGAGAGTGGGATAGGTTTAATAACTACCCTAACCGTAACGCGTACCCTAACCCTAACCCCTACCCTAACCCTAACGCATACCCTAAACCGAGCCCTAACCCTAACACTAACCCTAAACCTAACCCTAGCCCATACCCTACGCCGTACCCGAACCCCTCCCCGAACCCGTACCCTAAGCCATACCCTAACCCTAACCCTAACCCTAAGCTACCCTTGAGTGCTTCTACCTCCAATAGATTTCCTAAGCACTAGTGTTTTAAGGAACAGGTTAAAAAGAGAATCCTAATGTGATTTCTTGAGAATGGGTGTGTTCCTTATCTTATCCTAGTGTCTAAACTCTTCTCCATGGCTGGACCCCCAAATAATATTCCTGTACGTGCTAAGGGGTATCTAGAGAGTGGGATAGGTTTAATAACTACCCTAACCCTAACACGTAGCCTAACCCTAACCCCTACCCTAACCCTAATGCGTACCCTAATCCTAACCCGTACCCTAAACCGAGCCCTAACCTTAATACTAACCCTAACTCTAACCCTAGCCCATACCCTACGCCGTACCCGAACCCCTCCCCGAACCCGTACCCTAAGCCGTACCCTAACCCTAACCCTAACCCTAACCCTAAACCTAAGCTACCCTTGACTGCTTCTGCCTCCAATAGATTTCCTAAGCACTAGTGTTTTAAGGAACAGGTTAAAAAGAGAATCCTAATGTGATTTCTTGAGAATGGGTGTGTTCCTTATCTTATCCTAGTGTCTAAACTCTTCTCCATGGCTGGACCCCCAAATAATACTCCTTTACGTGCTAAGGTGTATCTAGAGAGTGGGATAGGTTTAATAACTACCCTAACCCTAACGCGTACCCTAACCCTAACCCCTACCCTAACCCTAATGCGTACCCTAATCCTAACCCGTACCCTAAACCGAGCCCTAACCCTAACACTAACCCTAACCCTAACCCTAGCCCATAACCTACGCCGTACCCGAACCCCTCCCCGAACCCGTACCCTAAGCCGTACCCTAACCCTAACCCTAACCATAACCCTAACCCTAAGCTACCCTTGACTGCTTCTGCCTCCAATAGATTTCCTAAGCACTAGTGTTTTAAGGAACAGGTTAAAAAGAGAATCCTAATGTGATTTCTTGAGAATGGGTGTGTTCCTTATCTTATCCTAGTGTCTAAACTCTTCTCCATGGCTGTACCCCCAAATAATATTCCTTTACGTGCTAAGGGGTATCTAGAGAGTGGGATAGGTTTAATAACTACCCTAACCCTAACGCGTACCCTAACCCTAACCCCTACCCTAACCCTAACGCGTACCCTAATCCTAACCCGTACCCTAAACCGAGCCCTAACCCTAACCCTAACCCTAACCCTAACCCTAGACCATACCCTACGCCGTACCCGAACCCCTCCCTGAACCCGTACCCTAAGCCGTACCCTAACCCTAACCCTAACCCTAACCCTAAGCTACCCTTGACTGCTTCTGCCTCCAATAGATTTCCTAAGCACTAGTGTTTTAAGGAACAGGTTAAAAAGAGAATCCTAATGTGATTTCTTGAGAATGGGTGTGTTCCTTATCTTATCCTAGTGCTAAACTCTTCTCCATGGCTGGACCCCCAAATAATATTCCTTTACGTGGTAAGGGGTATCTAGAGAGTGGGATAGGTTTAATAACTACCCTAACCCTAACGCGTCCCCTTACCCTAACCCGTACCCTAACCCTAACGCGTACCCTAATCCTAACCCGTACCCTAAACCGAGCCCTAACCCTAACAATAACCCTAACCCTAACCCTAGCCCATACCCTATGCCGTACCCAAACACCTCCCCGAACCCGTACCCTAAGCCGTACCCTAACCCTAACCCTAACCCTAACCCTAAACCTAAGCTACCCTTGACTGCTTCTGCCTCCAATAGATTTCCTAAGCACTACTGTTTTAAGGAACAGGTTAAAAAGAGAATCCTAATGTGATTTCTTGAGAATGGGTGTGTTCCTTATCTTATCCTAGTGTCTAAACTCTTCTCCATGGCTGGACCCCCAAATAATACTCCTTTACGTGCTAAGGTGTATCTAGAGAGTGGGATAGGTTTAATAACTACCCTAACCCTAACGCGTACCCTAACCCTAACCCCTAACCTAACCCTAATGCGTACCCTAATCCTAACCCGTACCCTAAACCGAGCCCTAACCCTAACACTAACCCTAACCCTAACCCTAGCCCATAACCTACGCCGTACCCGAACCCCTCCCCGAACCCGTACCCTAAGCCGTACCCTAACCCTAACCCTAACCATAACCCTAACCCTAAGCTACCCTTGACTGCTTCTGCCTCCAATAGATTTCCTAAGCACTAGTGTTTTAAGGAACAGGTTAAAAAGAGAATCCTAATGTGATTTCTTGAGAATGGGTGTGTTCCTTATCTTATCCTAGTGTCTAAACTCTTCTCCATGGCTGGACCCCCAAATAATATTCCTTTACGTGCTAAGGGGTATCTAGAGAGTGGGATAGGTTTAATAAATACCCTAACCCTAACGCGTACCGTAACCCTAACCCCTACCCTAACCCTAACGCGTACTCTAATCCTAACC